>NC_049910.1:7340396-7640396 GCF_001411555.2 Juglans regia | reverse complement strand
ATTGCTATACATGAATTGCTTTAACTTAATTACTTTAACTTGGTTATTTTTATCTATATGCTTCACCTAGAGGCTGAGATGGGATGTGTTATCCTTTCTTTTGGTGATTAGATGAGTTACCCAATTAACTGCATTATAGGTGATTATATTAAAAAAATAATGTATACATGCACCTATGCTTACACATTGTAGATAAAAGACATGAAAAAAAACCTAGTAGATAAGTTAATTGAAAACTCGAGATCTCACAACATTAGTTCAAAATTTGTGTCACTTAATGTTTTCCTTTATGCATTTTACATTAAAAAAAAACATGCTCGTGTTAATTTTATTTGCTTAGGAATCATATATATTTAATGCAATCATATATTTAATGTTGGTTCACTTAATGTAATCATATACATTATGGAAATGATGAATGTACATGGAAATAAATAAAATGATGAATGTGCATTGTGGTTGACTTTGAGAACTAAAAAGGAATGTATATATTTGCAGCAATTAACATCAATGAAGAATGCATCAAGTTTTGAGAAGAAGAGTTGAAGAATGAAGTTTTGAGATTAAGGCAATTTTGAGATCATGACGAAGGCCAGCAGCTTCCAAGGGATGATCAAGGCTTGTTTAGGAAACTCTAGTTACCCTATATTGAAGAGAGGAGGACACCTATAAAACAATATTGATATATTGTGGGGTGTTAAGTAGTACTTTAGACTAAACTATCATCAATTTCAATTTGAACAATTTTCATTAATGTATGATGTTGGAGATTTTAAACCATCTATGATGAAGTGTTTATATATATATATATATAAATTTCAATGATGATTAATTCATGATATTGTATGCTTATTAGGAAATATAATTGATCAGATGGTTTAATGGATTAAACTGATGTTGAAAGCAGGCTGAATTGTATACAGGAAAAATATTTCAATTCATTCCGGCAAGTTTTTTTTTACCTTGCACTTTGTTTGGTTGGATTGTGTAGCAGTGAATGGTAGCTGATAAGAAAAAATTTTCCTGTGTTGTATCCCATAATGACTAATTACCCATCCAATATGAAACTTTACGCAACATTCACCATTCTTTTTAGTTTCACTTTTTAACTTATAGTAACAAATTGTCGTTTTTATCATAAATACCTGGCTATGAATATATATATATATATATATTTTTTTTTTTTATGATGAATGGCTCATGTCTCTAGATCAGTGAAAGTTGATTCGATCAATTGGATCAATTATTTGGATACCTCAAAATTACTATATGCCAAGACATACCTTTAGTGGTAGGTTGGCCCGTCAGTTTGTTTATATATGTATATATATGATTGGCCCAACGAGAAAATGCCATTTAGGATGATGACATTCATTCGGTGCCAACTCTGGTGTGGGATGTATAGGGTTGGGCAGGTTTCTATATGGAATCAAGGTGGGAACTAGCTGTGAGTGAGAGATTCGGGCCAAGAAATTAATGATAGACTCATGCTAATTTTTTTTTATTAATATTAATAATCCACCTTAGTAAAATATGGTTGGGATATTAATAATCCACCTATCGGATGGTGCCATAATCCAACACCAATTGAAGGTTTGATCGATCAATCGTGACAATGAAGAGCAAACTTCTGTATTCCTTCCACCACTGAACAGGTTCAAGATCAGTGGGCATCACCATCATTTCTATTTCAAATTAAATCCAAGTATCTGAGATCGAACATGTATAATTCTCTAGATCAATCTGAATTTGTTTGTATAAGACGATGTCGGAATTCCCGTAAAGGAACAACTCCAAACATAAAAGGCTCATGCTAATTTTTTTTTTGTTCGAATTTAATTCTTCTATTTATTAAGCTATAAAAAACTCCCAACACATGTGATGAATACATTAACACCATTGTGGATTAATGCAAGAAGAGTTAATTTATAGACTAGCACAATGGCTCCTACGTACGAATATGGTAAACTTTTTTGAAACAAGAGATTGTAAACGATTTGTGATTGGATAATTGAATATTCAAGTCATGTTAGGACCCATCATCAACTACCAGAGATCATGCACTCTTTTGCTTGGCGCGCATGCTGAGTACTCAAAAGGATAACGTTGGATGTTCGAAAGGATAATTACAGTCGTATAATGCACAAATGCTGTACAGTCGTTTTGAAAAAGAGTGGGGTCCACTGTTAAAAAATTAATTTCTTTTCATGTAGGTCTCATATTTATTTATTTTATTCAAAACGACTGCACGACGCTTACACACTCACGATTGCAAGAATCATTTCTCTTCAAATATATAACATTATCAAAACTAACAAAAGTTGAAGTTATAAAATATAATTAAGTATAGTATAAATCGATCTACACCAATTAAAACATCTATCCATGATCACTCAAAGGCTTGCAAATAAATTTTATATGTAATCAGAGAAGAACATCTATTATCTGTTGGCTGGAGAGCAACAAAGATTTATTTATGAGAAATTTTATTTATCAATTTTTTTATTATAATCATTACAAGAAATATAGGTGCTAAACGCATTTCCTCCGCCATAGATGAGTACAATTAATAAAATTGAGATTTCATTATATTTAAAATAAATAAATAAATAAATAAATAAACAATAATTAAAAAAAAAAAATCCCAAAACGTAGCACTGCGCGCGCGTCTTCCCTCCCAAAAGGCCAAAACCCAAATCCCCCCAAAACCCTTATTTCCTTCACCTTCTCGGATTCTCCTTCCTCCCAAAAGCCCCCCGCGTCCCACCCCCAAAAACTTAAAAGCTCCACTTTCTCTCTCTCCCCCATCCTCGTCTCACTGATTCTCCCTCTCCGTGGTTAGGCCGCCGCTCTATGCAGCTCCTCCGCTACTCACGAAACCCCGGTAAGCCTCTAAATCCTCTTCTATCTGTCTCGGTCTCTATCTGTGTATTCGGTTCCGACTCTCCCTCTCAATAACTATCTCTTCGTGCTAAGCCAGTCACCGTGACTAGTGGAGGCCGCCGCAACCTGTCCAGCCACATAGCCTCGCTCTGTCGAATCCTCGCTGCAGCGCCACCTCGCCCACGAAAATTCAGCCCACCACTCCTAATTGGGTAAGATACTCTCTTGCTTTACCCATGGAACCTAATAGGTTTGTGACTAGTGATGTGTTGGGTGTGTAAAAAATAAGACTTATAAATAGATTTTCTCATAAATGAATATAATTTTGAATTGTTGTGATTTAACCCAACAAAATGGATGATCAAGCCATGCGCATTAGCCTAGCTAGCAAAAAACATAGAATTGAGATATTGGCATAAACATGTAGAAACCGACAATTATAAATATATGCCAAGCGTGCAAAAGTAGTTCATATTAAATAATTCACATGCGTATGATGATCTGCAAATGACTAGCTACATATAACAACATTTGGCATTTTAATAAGGAAAGGGAATTAACTAATTCATATCTTATTGATTTAAGTTTGTCACAAACCTAAATTTGTTCCAGCTTAAGTGAGGTTTTGAATTCTTTCTCTCTCTATGCTGCTTGGTTGGTATATATTAGGGTGAATGCATTTACTGTGGCAGCTGTTTGATTGGGCCTTGTGGAGCCGATGCTAGAGTGGCGATTGATTAATGTTTGTTTTTTGGTGGAGTTGTGGCCAAGTTATTTAATTAATGTGGTTGTTTTTGGCAGCTGCTAGCTAGAGCTACCGGGGAAATCCACCGATGATTTCTACCAATTGTGTAATTTTTTTAAACATTTGTTTTTGTTAAAAAACCTACAAATTCATTAAAAAATACTTTCTTAACCATTAAGTTAAAAAAAAAAGGTAATTCGATACAAAATTTCGGTGCATGGATATTCCTTGCTCATGAAAGTTAAGACCAAATACCAAAATCTTAAAGATCTAATACTCTCTCAAACACTCCCTCAAGGCTCAAAATGCAATTTATGCCTTGATTGAGTATATAATATTGTAGCTTGATGTGCCAAATTAATAATATTGTTGGGTATGATAGTTTAGGATGTTATGATCTGAAAAAGTAGGCGATAGTTTAAAAGTGCCAAATAAAATTTTATGAATGATGTACTTAACATGATCGTTAATATAAGTTGTATCTTTACTCATATATGGCGCTTAAGTTTGCTTCCATAATTAGTTTTCGAAAAACCTATTGGGCCTCCAATTTTTGGAGGCGAGTCCAAGCTGGCAGTTGCTTATTGTAGACAGACAGACTTGCAGTGTATCCAATAAATCCCCTTCTAAATATGGTTATTTGTTTGAATAATATTGTTGGTGTATCATGATTGCTTGAGTTTGTGAGTTTAAAATGTGAGATTCAATCACGAGATTCTAATCCATACAGAAGATAAAAATACGTTAGTAAGGCTGGGTAAGAAATTCTTTCCCCATTGAGTGAAACTTAGGCAACCACTAGGTTGGTTTTATGAGAACTTTATTCTTGGAGTTGAAATGAACTGTCATTAAAGTACTTTGGAAAAGTAGAAACCTGCGTATTGGTTACCAAAGAAAGAAAAATAATCTTTTTTTATGTGAGTGTGATATTGGAGTTTTAGTTGTTTATTTACAACATTTGACTACTTTTTTAGCCACTTTTAGATTGATTTCTTAATATGGTGTTTCCTAATGAAAACAATTGGGTCATAATTTGGAACAAGTGAAATTGTAGTAAGGTGGTTTTTTCTCCTCAAAGAAAAAACCACACAAAATAAACATGAATTAAAGTCTGAAGTGATGATCTAATAGAAGTCTTAAAGTTTGGGTTATGAGTCATCAAGCAAGACCCTTAACCCAGCATTTACGTTTTCAACTTGCCTCCTCCCCTTCCTCTCCTCCACTCGGTTGTCGACGATTAACATTGGTACGTTGCTCTGTTTTTTTTTTCCTTCTTAATGAAACCGTTTAGGTCAAGTAGAAATTAGTAAATACACCTCCCATTTTGCTCAAGTTGTTGATAGCAAGTTGATGACTGATATTGTCTTGGAAACAGGGGCGGTTTTCTCTTTCAATTTTTGTATAAATTGCCTATGCATGTGTTTGTGTATGTATAATGTAACTGTGGACATATAATGTAAATTAAAATATCTAGCTTCTCACTTTATTTCCTTCATTGCTTTCGTAGATCTTCTTTTGTTTTGTTTAGTGGAAAGCATGCTGGGAAAGAACAGAATAAGTACTATGGTTTTTTAAGGACAAACATGTTCAAATTTGAGTGCACTCGGCCTAGCTAGGTAACCCGGTCGGGTAACAAGTTTGGAGAATTGAAGTGATAATGAAATTCTCATTTCTTGTGTCAACTGTGTTGCTTGGGGATGTGATTAGAAACTGGGAGAAATTTAGAGAGGTTTAAAATTAAGAACCAAAAGAGTAATATAGGATATTTTACTCTTGTATATACATATATATATATATATATATATATATATATAAATGTGTGTATGTGTGTGTTTTTACTGGCTGTGGCATGCAGGCGGCAGTGCTAGAGATACATTGTGCATATGGTTCAAACTATAGTGTTATTTCTTCAGAGTTTGTAATTTTTTTTTTCTTTTGGAGCTCTTTTGTGTGTGTGTGTGTGTGTTGGCCAAGTATACTTGAACTGAGGAGACTGTCAAGAGTTTTAATTACCAAAAAAATAGGAAAGAAAATAGCCATAGAATTGTCCCAAATATCTGCGAAATGTTAGCTCAATCAGATATCTTTAAGTTTAGATGTCCCATTTGTATCTATTCCAGATTAGTGTGCTTGTGTCTACCTCTATGTAGAAAGAAAGCATTTTATGCATGTATGGATGCATGCATAGAATTGGTGGGAGCCAATAAAAAAGAAGATATATTTCTAACAATAATACACTTGTTTTCAAACAATCGCAACAAGTTCTTACATGTATAGAACAGTTGGGTTAATCCAATGGAAGCCTACTAGCTGGCTTACTATTTGTGTATGCACTACTAGCTGCATCTACTGAAGACTTATAGTGATAAATCCTTTTTTTTTTGTGTGTTTGTGTGTTCAAGTTCGTATGCAGTGAGGGTTCGGAAAAATAGCTCTGCATCATGATCATCTTGTAATTCTATAATTATTAATTAATTTCTTACTCTTCTTTTAATTTCTTCTTTTAGTAGTACTGGGTGATTAATTTACAGATCATTCATTCACACGGTAAGAATATTAATTATTAATCCACTAATTAATTCAGCAATGTTTAGTGTCCAAGTTCTACACATGAAATTCACCGTAAAATTAATTAAGGTTCAGAATATTCTTATTTATAAGATGATCAACAACAAATTAAATAGATTTGAGAAATATTAATATTGATGATCTGGACTGACCGTTTAAAATCGTTTTTTTATTATATTATTCTCTTTCGAAAGAAAATTCTCAAGGATTCATGAGAATATTCGACTAAGAGCAAATTAATGAGAATTATTTCTAGGAAAATCTTCAAAAATTCATGTCAATTTAGCATATATATATAGTAAACTTCAAAAAAAAAAATGGAAAAATTGTTAGATTAATATTATAAGAATAGTTTCTACTTTTATTTTCTGCCATTAGTTAATTAGAATCATCTTTGATAACTTTGGTCGAGGAAATTAAACAGAAGTATAACTTGTAACTTCTCCTCCTTGACTTTCACAAAATGCAAAATAATTCATGCTTTTGATCAAAGCTAGCTGGGAGCTGCATGCATGCGCCAAAATCCATAGGCCAGGTGACTTTTAGAATTATATTATTCCGAGCAAAAGAAAGAAAGAAAATATTAGATAAAAATAAATTAATTAATTAATGCAATAATAGATATATATTATAAATGTGTCATGTGGATAAATGTATCCTCAATCATTAAAATATGATTCCAACCATCCCAATTGTCCAGTTCAGAGGACGAACACTGAAAAACAGCTTGTTATTCTTTAAATGCTCATATACCAGCCGGAAATACAGAGAAAAAGATGATTACTAGAAGATAGCTTATGTGATAATGAATATTCACCCAAAGTAAGGTATGCGCCCAAAAGTTATTACTGTATAATTTCATAATATTATGCAGTAACAACTTCATAAAAGCTTTCACACAAAACAGTTCTTTATAATTCTGCAAGATAAAACAAAGAACAGCAAAGCAAATATGATGGATTTTTGCTTATAGATTTATTTGAAAGTTTTCTCAGCATAGAACTAGTTTACCTCCACCATCAACACCGAGGGCAACAGGGCACAATCCTATTTGTACCTACTGCCGCAGATCCGCTAGAAGAACCTCCAGAGATATGGATTTCTAGTAGCCCTACAGACTCCAGAGATATGGATTTCTAGTAGCCCTACAGAAGTCATAAAATGGACATCTTTTCATACTTATATAAATCTCAATATTTGGAAAATGAATAGATTATGGAATATTATATAAGCTTATCTATGTAACCGTAGTGTGTGTTTATACCTATATTTTGATCTGTTTACACTGCATCTTCTTCTGCTTCTCTACATGCCCCGTGCCATGCAGTTGCCTGCAGTAGTGCTATATACTGTGAGTATGTGGGTCTTGAATTGGAAAAAAAAATTTATTGATTCAAGTTGGATTACTGTTTGTACGTATCAAATTAAAAAGTTGGCTTACTTGTGTATGCACTACTAGCTGCATCTACTGAAGACTTAATAGTGATAAATCCTTTTTTTTTGTGTGTTTGTGTGTTCAAGTTCGTATGCAGTGAGGGTTCGGTTTATATAATATCATTTTGTAGCACAACATTAGCATTATAATTATGAGCCTATAACCCGCACAGTGCGCGGATTGTTGTGTATATTGTATATGAGAGAGATAGGATTTTATAATTGCGAAAATCTAAACGGTTTATACTCATATGCATTATACTCATATCCCAAACTTGTGGGAAGTTAATTAAATTAATGGCAACTTTTATTTAAATTATTTATGTGGCATTGTGCTGAATTTATCCCTTATCATAACAACTTCCCCTCCTCTACTTGTTTCTAGATGGATAAGAGTTGGATGCAAATCACTGATAGATTTGGATCTAGGGAATATGCTAAAGGAGTTAAGGAGTTCATTAACTTGGCCCGATCCAATGCTACTAGTGACGAAATTCGTTGCCCATGTGTCCTGTGTTCAAATAATTACTTCCTACCTATAGGCCAGGTAGAGAGACACTTGTTCATTAAAGGTATTGAGAAGAATTATACGACGTGGATTTTCCATGGCGAGGAGGAAGATTTAATCATAAGTGATGATGATGATGATCTACATGATTCCCAAGAAGAGGATGATTACATCGATGACATCGATGTTATGTTACAAGATTTTCGAGCTGGGACATTTCCTAATGTTCCCATAACTGAGTCATTCCATACTGAGGGTCTGCCATCGGTTGATCCTGAATCTTCGCCAACTTTCGACCAGTTGTTGGCTGATTCCCGGCGTCCTCTTTATGAAGGTTGTACAAAGTATTCTAAACTATCATTCACTGTCAAATTGCTGCATATCAAAACACTTGGTGGTTGGAGTGTAAAGTCTTTTGACATGCTTTGTCATTTGCTAAAGTCAGCTTTTCCCAATGCCCTTTTGCCAAACTCATATCAAGAGTCACGTAACTTGGAAAAAGGCCTGGGCTTTACTTATACCAAGATACATGTTTGTCCGAATGACTGCATACTTTATTGGAGGGAAAATGTAGATAAAGATGAGTGTCCGAAATGTAAACTCCCAAGGTGGAAATTCAGCGAAAGTAAGCAAAGACGAATTCCTCAAAAGGTTCTACGACATTTCCCGTTGAAGCCAAGGTTGCAGAGATTGTTTATGTCACAGAAAACAGCAGCTAATATGCGGTGGCACAAGGATCAGCGCGTTATTCAGCAAGGTATTCTAAGTCATCCAGCTGACTCTGAGGTGTGGACAACATTTGATCAAGAACATGCTTGGTTTGCGGAAGATCCAAGAAATATCAGGCTTGGTTTAGCTAGTGACGGTTTCAACCCATTTAATAATTTGCCTAAGCCTTACAACGTATGGCCAGTGATTCTTGTCCCTTACAACTTGCCCCCATGGTTATGCATGAAAGATCCATTTTTTATCACTTCACTCTTAATTCCTGGACCAAGATCACCGGGAAATGAAATCGATGTTTATCTTCAGCCTTTGATAGATGAATTGATTGATCTATGGGATAATGGTGTTGATACATACGATGCAAAGGCCAGAGAGACTTTCCGATTGCATGCAGCATTGTTGTGGACAATCAATGACTTCCCTGCTTATGGAAACCTCTCCGGGTGGAGCACTAAGGGAAAGATGGCATGTCCATCGTGCAAGGAAGAAACAGATTCAATGTGGTTGACATATAGCCGAAAACATTGTTACATGGGTCATCGCCGATTCTTGCCATCGGACCACATCTGGAGAAAGAAAAAGACTATTTTTAATGGCTATGCAGAGCATCGCGACCCGCCTATGGTGTATTCTGGAGAAGATATACTGATTCAACTTCAAGATATTCCTGATGCAAATTTTGGTAAAGGCATAAAGAAAAGAAAGCGTACCATAGACGAGTTTAATTGGACCAAAAAAAGTATCTTCTTTCAATTGCCGTATTGGTCGACTATAAAGATTAGACATAATCTAGATGTAATGCACATTGAGAAGAACATTTGTGACAACATCTTAGGAACTTTGATGAATATCTCTGGAAAAACTAAAGATCATCCTAATGCACGTCGTGATCTTTCCAATCTCAATATAAGAAAGGAGTTACACCTTATTCAGGATGATACACGCATTAGTATGCCACATGCATGTTATATGTTGTATGGAGTTGAGCGGACTGGTTTTTGTAATTGGTTGCGGGGTGTGAAATTCCCAGATGGATTCGCTTCAAACATTGCCAGATGTGTTAGTGTACCTGATTGTAAAATCTCGGGAATGAAAAGTCATGATTGCCATATTTTCATGCAAAGGTTGCTTCCTACTGCAATTTCTGGATACTTACGCCAAGATGTTCGATTGGCACTAACTGAGTTAAGCACTTTTTTCAAAGAATTGTGTGCTAGAACATGTAAGGTGGATGTCTTAGAGCGGCTTCAAGCTGATATTGCTGTCATTCTCTGCAAGTTTGAGATGGTTTTTCCGCCGACCTTCTTTGATGTAATGGTGCACTTAGCCTACCATTTGCCACGTGAGGCTCTGCTTGCAGGACCAGTTCAATATAGGTGGATGTATCCTTTCGAGAGGTATCTTGGAAAATTCAAGAGATATGTTAAGAATAAGGCCTGCCCGGAAGGTTCAATAGCCGAGGCCTATATCCATGTAGAATGCTTGAATTTTTGTTCCATGTACCTCCACGATGTTGAGACTAGATTCAATCCCGTCGAACGTAATGTTGATGAAGAAGATGAGGGTGTACGGGAGGGACTAAGTGTTTTTTCACAGAAGGTGCGCCCCATGGGTTTTGCTTCACGTCACCGATTAGACGATAACATTTTCATAAAAGCCAGATGGTATGTTCTTAATAATTGCACAGAGATTGATCTATACCTTAAGTAAGTAACCAAACTACTTACCAACTTAGTAATTTTCAATTCTAAAGATACTGATTTACGTTGCATATCCTACACATACTGAACCGCTCGAGTTCTTTTGTCTAGTGAGCACTACATGCAGATCAGTGAAGAGTATCCTGATGATGTCGATAGTATGCATGCTGCAAAATTCCCAGATTGGTTCAAGTCACATGTAGGGAAATTCATTTAGAAGTTCACCTTATATGAGTTTTGAATATGTTTGGCTTTACTTTATGCGGTTCCTTGTTTCAACTTGTGATAGATTCAAAGTTTGCGTGCTGATAATCTCGGACAAGTTTCGGAGGATCTATATGCCCTAGCATGTGGTCCTGACCCTTGGGGTGCATCCTATTCAGGTTGCATAACCAATGGTATAAGATTTCACACAAAAAATCGGGAAGAACATCGTCGCACCCAAAACTCAGGTGTCATGGTGATTAGTGAACAACCAGGATCTGAAAAGCTTGAGTTCTTTGGTAGACTAACAGACATTTTGGAAATCCGCTACATGGGTTGGCGTCGTGTTTACTTATTCAAATGTGAATGGTTTGACATCTCTGATTCCAAACAAGGGATACGTGTGGAAAAACATTTTATTAGTGTGAATATGTCTCGGACAGCTTATAAGGACGACCCTTTTGTTTTGGCGTGCCAAGCGTCGCAGGTGTTTTACCTAAAAAATTGCAGCATCCGTGGTGATTGGTATATAGTGCAAAAGGTCAAAGGTCGAAATGTCTATGACCTTCCACGAAAACCCCTAATTGAAGATGATGCATCTGATTCTAGCGACGTTGATGCATACCAAGAGGATAATTCTGGCGATGCTTACGTGAATGTCCATGCTGATGACATCCCACTGCAAACAAACATGCACAGGCCTAATGTTGAGCCGGAGCAGATTGAAGTTGACACATCGGTAATGCAAAGGTCAAATTGCAACCAGTTTGAGAGGGGGTTTATCAATGACGATACAAGTGAAGACAGTTCTTCTCACAGCACCGAAGTGGAGGGTAGCATAGAAGAAGATAGTCTCTCAGAGGATGAGATGAACTAGCCACTTCAAAGTTGGTAATTACATTGTGTCTCCATACAATCCATTTTGTTTGGCTTATCCTAAATATCATTTGTCAAATTAAAGACCCATCTTTTCCATCTCTCGCAGGAACATCAAGGTCGTTAGCAGTGTGCAATTTACTTCAAGAATAGGGGATCTTCCATTGAATTGATGTGTAATTTGCTTGAGAATTATTTAGTTTGTTATCTTTTGCCAATTTAGCCAAGTTTGTAATGACAACACACTAGGAGGCATTACTTCTTAAATATCCTGGTTAATTTATGAAGAATTAGCTAGCCAGCATAAGCAAATTATTAATTAGAGGCCATTGGAGATCGATAGATCGAAGCTATTCACTATATATTATCCATGATCAATTGATGTCTTCTTTTTATTAACTTCATGTAAAAATATTTATGACACATGATAATTTTCATAATATATAGATAAATACTATATATTGGCCGGATGAAGACGTAGACTACCACCTATATATCATTGCTTCCTGATTTCATGCTTAATTTGTTC
This sequence comes from Juglans regia, assembly GCF_001411555.2. Taxonomy (NCBI): domain Eukaryota; kingdom Viridiplantae; phylum Streptophyta; class Magnoliopsida; order Fagales; family Juglandaceae; genus Juglans; species Juglans regia. Next base: position 7,628,223 of record NC_049910.1, on the reverse strand, counting down.
CAGCTTCTTCTGCAGGGCCTAGTTTCCCCAATCTGTATCCTAGCCATGGGGCGCCATGGTTTCCCACTGAATTCGGATTATTTCCAAACATGTGTTGGAAGTTTTGATCTGGCTACCAACTATAGATCTCTTGATCTCTCTACTGCCCTCTCTGTTTACATGAATATTAATGTTCTTTAATTAAGCTGCTAATTAATTATAACAACTTTTCCTGGATGCTGATCAAGGCAACGTGTGCAGTGGCCAGCAAGCTACCCGCCCGATGTTATTGAAGTCTTGTATTATTACCCTGGTAGGTTGATTTTCTTGTCGCTGGTTCGTTGGGCACACCCCGTAGGTGTTGCAGAAAAAGTTTTCCGAGCCTTAAAAGGTACCATTACTATCTGATATTTCTGCAATATCTTTGTCTCTCTTTTTCTGGGAGGGGGTTGAGTATATATATCCATTATATTATTATATCATATCATTTCAGCTTCAACATGTTTTGCTTTTATTACTATATATTTAGTTTGAGTCTCTCGCCGATTGATGATCTCTTCATGCCCTTCTCAACTGATCTCGCTGTAGAATTAATTCCAAGTACTTCTTCCTCAAAAACTGTTCATTCATTGTATGTATGCCCTCTCATTAATCAATTAGAAACACCATATTATATATATATATATATATATATATATGATCATATAGCACTTGCGCGCGCTGCAAAACAAAAGTCACTTGCATATATATATATATACATATATATACATGATCATGAGTACTAGGACAGACAACTCGAACTTAGAATTTTAGCAGTCTCTTCATGCTGTTTTGAGTTTTGCTAATTCGTTTATCATCATCATTATATATAATTTTCTTTTGTCGTAACCTAGCTAGCAGCTTGCTGATTGATGTCTATGTCGTCCTTGAAATTGAAAGTAAAGTAAAAGATTAATTATTCTGGTTGGTTCTAGTAATACTACTGGTCACAAACTAAACATGAGTTAAGCAGCCATTTATTTATTTTTTCCAGCAACATTCCAAGCTGGACTTTATTATATATTATGTACAATGTCCTTGTACAAAGCCATCGAAATGAGGGTAAATATTGATGCATTATAAGCATTTATTGCTTTGATAATCTCATGAAACTGTCTCACCAATCAGGACAAAACTAACCACTATTTGCTTCATGATCTTAGAAATCAGTCGGAGTTTTGTTTGCCTAAAATATATATGATCTAGTATATATTCTGTAATTTGAATATTACTGCATAATTAAATTAGATGACATTAGAAAAGATATTGGACTTTTAATTTTTTTCCTCTTTCTACAATATCATGTGCATGACCTAATTATAATTGCCTGTGTTGCAATATCATACTTAAAATTAACATATTATAACTAACTGAGTTGATCATGTTATTAAACTTGTTCATGTTTCATACCGTGTGATGTTACTGAAGCCAATAAAGAGTAATGGTGCCAAAAATATTAATACTTAAAGAGGGCAAAGAATCATGTACAAGATCAACTTCATATATAAGGCTTTTACCTAGCATTTCTCTCTTTCTCTCTCTCTCTGTGTATATATATATATACACATTGATCAATGACTGATCAAGCTGCATATATATTTTTGAGACATCTTCCCCAATAATTAAGGAGAATATGATCTTCTCCATTACACTTGAGATTAATGGATATAATACATATAGTGGAAAATATTGATCAGTCTTTTGATCATTTCAGATTATATATCATGCTGACAAGTACTGAATTAATTAAAATACTTCATAGTTTACACTAGATATAATATATATATATATATATATATAGAGAGAGAGAGAGAGAGAGGTGACCAGTGCATGCACTAGCTACTAGTTATACTCATGTTAATTCTGCATAATATCACAGGTTGAACTATATTTGCTGGAAATTAGGGATCAATTTTGCAATCAGTCTGCAAATACGTACTAGCATGTATATTTGCCTTAAAAATTAAGAATGTTTTTCCTTTTTCTTTTCGTTTACTATACTAGACGTACATTTATAATATCCGGTAGCTTGCATAATATATTGCATGGTAAAGTACTCATGCGGATGCATTACATTTGAGACAGACTAGATATATAGATTCAATCACGATATTAATTTGTAATCCATGCAAGTATTAATTCAAGATATAGCTCTAGCTAGCTAGGTAGGTTGAAAACAACTAATTAATTGGTTTTACAATTCTCACGTACAGAAATGCATGGTAATTAAGTTATCATCTTTTTTCTTTTCTTTGACTGTTTCAATTCCCATTGTTGGCGCTGAGATCAGAAATATCTGATTATGATTTTCATGACTAACTGATCATAATTATTATCTGCTCAAGATCATTAGGTTTTTATATTTTAAACAAGACCCATGCATGATGCATGAGCTTCCATGAATGTTGAAGCCAAAAACTCATGAAGGGTTTCAGTGAATTACACACACACAAACACATAGACATATATAGAAGTTTGTTTATTTATATTTTACTTTAGAAGTTTGTTTATATAGCGTGCTTCATCAATGCCTCTAACTGGAAGAGGTAGAGGTCGATCACATCGTGTGAGCTATGGTCGGGGGAGATCTCAAATCAATGATGAAGTTCGCAATAAAGTACCTATTGCTACGATGGATCTTAGAGATGACTCATCCTCAAGCTCATATGACTTAACCGATCCACGTAATGGCCAGCCAAGCACAGAACCGAATGACATACCAGTGGCTGATTCGTCATTAAGCACAAACCCGTCTGGTATTAATGCTAATTTATATTTATATTGTTTTACATTTTGGATATTGTTTTACATTATATGTTTAACATGTTGATTAATTTAATTATTGAACTATGATGACATTTTCACTCTTGGAAACAACCTAGTACCACTTCGCAGAAGCGTGGGCGAGGAGCTGCAAAGAGCACAGAGTTTGAAAAGGTGCGAAAGTATGGAAAGATATCCTTGAGGATAAAGGACGGTGAAACTGCACCTTGTTGTGAAAATGCTACCTTGTTTACTACAAGGGTTACATGGTTGGTCAAGCACCATGTGGACTTGAGTCATGCTCGCTGGCACGATGTACCGGCTAATGAGAAGGAAGAATTAATTACACGCATTCAGGTAAAAGTAGGAGAATGCAATACATGTTCAAATAGAGTAGATGAAAGCCTAACATTGTCAATGTAAAACTCGGGGTTGGGAGATTATAATTAATACTCTTAATGTTTGTCTGTAGGCTGACTTCATCCTTGACTGGACCAAGAAGAACCATCGTGATACGGTTACGAAGACACTACGCAAGCGGTTTAATCATATTCACTATGATTTACATAGAACTTACAAGCAATATGAGAGCAATGAAGAAGCACTTGCGAATGTGCCACCGTCGGTGACACCAGCCACTTGGGTAAAGTTATGTGCTCGATATTCAAGCGATGACTTTAAGGTAAGTTGGCAGTCGTATACTTAATTAACATGCTGTGGAATTGTTTGGTAAAATAGTCACCTGTATTAAATGTTAGTTAGAACGGTTAGTTTTTGTTAAAATAGTCAACTATATCTACTTCTGTTTTTAGTCATATAATCCTTTTGACACCTCTACATTCAATGGATGTATATCATGTCCTATGTGATTGCAGCGGATGTCTGAACGAAATAAAAGTAATAGGGAGAAGCAACAAAACAATCACACAGCTGGACGAAGGTCATTTGTGCGGCTAATGGAGATGAGGGTAAGTCTCCATTTTGGTTGCAAGATGCACACCGACTATATGTAACATTATTACTTCTTTGTGTTGCGTGATATGTTAGGCTTCTTCAAAGTTGTGTATTTCCTTTGAGTTCTCTATATATTAATGACTAATATAATTACTTGCACATTTAGTTATGAAAAAACAGAAAAAACACTCAACAATCGTTATTGTTTGTACGTTGTAAGTCTAATCCCAACAATTTATTTGATAGTTTGAATGAGAGTTTTATCTTGCAGATTTGAGTTTCATTCTTAATGCTAGCTATTTGTACTCTTTTAATTTGTGCTTCATAATGGTGTTCATATATTCAATCTAAGTTAGTGTGTAATTTATTTTATTTGCAGTCTGGGAATGAGGAGAATTTGGTTGATTTCTTTAAAGAAGTCAGGTGGTCAAAGAAAAATGACAAATTTGTGACTCCCATGACGGAAGAGAAATATGTGAGTGTTAATTAAGTAAAATCTCATGATGTTTGAGATAAACTGATGTCTATATTTTTAGTGCTAAGTACATATTACGAGCAATTAACTTGTGTGATGTTTTCCAATGGTTGATAGAATGAGATGGCAGCAAAAATGGCAGAGCTGGAGCCTGAGAAGCAAACTAAGGAGGCTGCTGCAACAATATTTAAGGAAGTTTTGGGCCACAGGCCAGGGTATGTACGGGGTCTTGGCGAGATGGTTATTCCCGAGTCATCTAGACAATCAACTAATGCTCGAATAGTAGAATTAACTGAACGTGCAGAAAGAAGTGAGAAAGAAACTGCACATTATAAGACTTTACATGATGACTTACGAGCGAATGTCATGTTATTAATGGAGAAACAAGACAAGTACGACAAGTTTTTGGAGAGATATGAGTTAGAGAGGCAGACCCAGGGAGAGTCTCATAAAGAGACTCAGGGACCTGCATAGCCAGTTACTAAATTTGAGGGTAACAATTTTTTGTCAATTTTGGTAAGGAGATGAAAGTTAAAATAATATAACAACAAAATGTCTCCCATATCTCCAGAACCTCCTCTTTTGTACATCAATTACTGGTGTGGGGTAGGTAGTATATTTTTTGGTTTGAAGATATTTTGTAGCTTTTGTCTGGAGATGTACGTTGCTTTTGCCACCAACATGCACATTGGAAGTTCTTGGTCATCAATTTACAATGAAATTGCTATAGCAAGGTAAGTTATCAGTATATACATAGCCTTTTAATAATATTATTAGTACCTGACTGACTTGCAAATTTTCATTTATTCTTGTTCTGACATTGTTGCTTTTTATGTATCTTTCAACATCTATATGACTAAGAATAAATAACTTGTTTCATCATTATTCTAATTTTTTTTTTTGTTTGGTAAATGAAGTTGTTGAATGCGAGATATCATAGAGGAAATCACCTTGGGTGAGTGCAGCGGACTTAATATTTATTAGTTCCAATAAATGCAAATTATGTATTTCTCATATAAAAAATCTTAAGTGCATATGGCTTTTCACCTATATAATTTGTTCTTTTTGGTGCGTACTTTGTTTGGCAGGATCAAATTGCCATGTGTTGGATTTTTCTCACATTGGGTACAGTGATTTTGGAAGCTAGTTTTATACCAGACTAAAGAGCTAGCGTATGTAGAGACTTTCTGAAATGGACTCGTTAGTCTTCTGAATCATGTAAAAGGTAGTCCCAATTTCAGGTGAGACCCTTGTATTAATTGTCAGAGAGTTTTTACGTGTTCTATATATGTACATAATATATACAATATATATATATTTTAGTTAGAGATGCAAAGGAAAAATAAGAGATGCTATCTTTTATTAATTGAATGCCTTGTAACTTGGGCCTTGAATATTATGTTTTTGCAGAAATATATTGCATTTCTTTACAGTTGTTTTGAAACACTTGAAGTCAAATCGGTGAATCAAATTCAGCTCTTCCCATACTTGTTGGAATATGGTGATTAGAAAGAAAAACACTTGCAATGAAGAAGCTGGCGCATTCATGAAGGCAACTTGCTGCTAGACATTTATAGTTTGAACGAAAAATACTTGTAAATTTATATTCCATTGTGATATGTTGGATGGTATTATGTAAAATGTACACTTAAATCTTGGTGAATTTTAAATATGTATGTTGAGGTTATTTGAATGATGTTGACATATAATTTATATGTGCAATCAAATATAAATTTATCCAAATTTAGGATTTCTAATTTATTAACAAGCAATTATTTGTTATGAAATTACAAATATCAGGAAAATAACAGGAAGACAAAATACAAGCAAACAGAATTGGATTTTAAAAAAAAAAAAAACATATTTCCGGCGAATGTAACTCGCCGAAAATAAATGCAGCGAGTAAGGACTATTTGCGGCGACTATGTCATCGCCAAAAATAATCAACTCACGTTATCATCGACAAGAATGAAACATTTGCGGCGAATTTAAATTCGCAGCAAATATTATATTTCCGCGGTTTTTAGTCGCCGGAATAGACGTCACAACTATGCTAAAAATATCTTTACTGGCGATATATATGTTTATTTCCGGCGATCTATACTCGCCGGAAATGGAAAGCATTTCTGTCCGTCCTCCACCTCGGCACAAAACGTCTTACTTGGCTGATTAACAGCGGCGACTTTGGGGCAAGATGAGGTAGCCGGAAATACTTTATTGCGGCGATATATTCATTTATTTGCGGTGAATGACGTCGCCGGAAATGAGTTTATTCCTTGTAGTGAAGGCACTATGCCCCATTGCACATAGCACCTGGAGCCCTGATATGCAGATAAAGAAATTAAAAAAAAAAATAAATAATAAATAGATAGTACAACCTTTAAAGATTATTAAAGGAATAGTAAATAGTAAAAATCACTACCCCTCTCTCTCTCTCCCTCTCTCCTTATCAAAAGCTTGAAGACCAAAATTATACCCAGCCCTTCCACTGCGCCACTCAATTCTCTATGAAAAACAACGGAAAGCCTGTAGAAAAAAAAAAAAAATAGCCTTTGATTTCAACATAGACAACGAAAAGGGCAACCATTGCATCTAAGTCTAAGGATGTCTTAGATCTACACATATTATTGATAGTTTTTCAATTTGGTTTGTTTTGGTGTACATCAGTATGTCAGTGTAAATGGGTATGATATATGTAGTGAGTTTATACAAATTTGAAGGGATTTTGTTTGGATCTGTGTTGTTTCTTTGAGATCTAAATATATCTGTCTGGAGTCCTCAAAACAAATTTTTTATTTTTATTTCCTTTCATCTCTCGCTCTGATCTTTGTATCGTTTCTTTTTTAGAAATTTTATTTGTGAATCCTTAGTGGTATTTTTTGTGAATCCTTAGAAATTTTCTTTGTGAATCCTTAGAGAGAGAGAGAGAGAGAGAGAGAGAGAGAGAGAGAGAGAGTTTTGGGTTTTAGATGATCCAAAAACAAATTCAATCTGCCATTTAAATGGCAGTAACGCATGCGTTACAAGCAAGTAATGCATGACCTAAGCTTTACAATCCAGGAGAGGAGAGGGGTAAGTCCCACGTGGGCGCCGCTCCATCTAACATCAAAAGTCATACTCCACGATTATTTGGTACACCATTGAATTTTTTATTGAGGTGTAAATTTCTTATACAATGCAACACATTCACAATACTATGATTACAAAAACTTCCATATGCAGTCATCTGTATGTCGTTGGTGATTTGTCTTCTAAACTTTGAGGACATATTGTCGCCTGCAGTAACATCACATACATCGAGAAGATGGTTAGTGAATTATTATGGTGTTTATTGCAATCAGCAAAAATTGACATCTATAAAGAACCTGCTGAAGTACACCATTTCATGCTTTGGAGATCTCGGCATGTCATGCACTTTTCATTCCTACACTTAAATTGAAAATATCCCACTACCATCAAGTTTTTATGTACGAGTTCATCCGAAAGCATATTTGGAAATAAAATTAACTAGTGCATTTACAATATTGAAGCATGTAAATGGACCAGGAAATAATGGATAGTGGTTATATTGTTGGTGACTAGGTAAAATAAAAAGACACATTTCCAACCAAATACAAGAACAATACCTTCCATCCATTTACAGTAGGTGGTCTAGTCTGACACTAGCTCTTCATCTATGGATAGATATTCTTCTTTTGAATATTTCCCATCACCATAACCATCTTCCACACCAGTGATGAACTCGGCATCGTTAACTACAAAAAAACATGACATTACCGATGTTTGCTAAGCACTGGCACCTATCCGAAAAAACACTGCTAATTAATTACTTGCAATTTTTTGCAGGCGTAACCGTCTGCCAATAGTGGATGGTCGCTATTTTCACATATCGGTATTTGCAAAAGCGCCGGTACTTGAAAATCTCATTAGTGGTGTTTGTATACAATTTAGCGGCATTTCTTGAAACGCTTCCAGCTTTCATAATGTAACGACGTTTATCAAAGCGCCGCCATTAATTCGTTACCATTCCATAATATAAAATAGCAGTATTACAATAAATGTTGCTTTTAGTACGTTGGCGACACATTGAAAAAATTAACGGCGTTTATCTAAACGCTGCTACTAATACAAATAGTGGTGTTACAATAAACGCCTCTACAGTACATTGCTGGTGCATTATATAAATTGGTGGCATTTATTGAAACGCCACTATTAGTACGTTGGCGACGCATTGAATAAATTAACAGAATTTAACTAAACGTTGCCACTAATTAAAATAGCAGCATTACCATAAACGTCGCTGCTAGTACGTTGCTGGCGCATTATATATATTGGCGGCATTTATTTTAATGCCACTAATAGTACGTTGGCGACACATTGAATATATTAACGGCATTTATTTAACCGCCGTCACTAACTTTTGAATTTGAAGTCTCTAGGTCTATCAAAGTGTCATTGTAGGTTGGCATGAGGCTGCCAAGTGTTACTTCTATTTTCTTCTTTGGCTTTTACCAAACTCTTTTCTTCTTCTTCTTCTTTTTCATTTCTTCCATGTAGCCTTCCTATCTAGCGGCACTTATGTTTCACTTTTTTTTTTTCCTTGTTGCATTAATAGCAGTAATTATTAAATAATATATCTTTATCAGTTTTAGGCTTCAATATAGATGTGATCTAATTTGTTTTTTCAAATTTAAAGAAAAAGAACACTAAATTTTTAGCGGCCTGTTGTCTAGGGACTCTCATTTGTGTTGTTTTGGATATAAATATTAAGTTAAATTTTTTAAGATGCTAAAGATATAATATAGGAGTGCAATTTCAAGTAATATGAAAAAATGGCATATTGTGAAGATTTAGAAGAAAATCAAAAAAGACGTTGAATGAAGAAAAGAAGAAAAAGGAAAGATGTTGAAATTTAAAAAAATAAAAGTAAAAGACGTTGGAAGATGCAAAAATGTAAAGAGAATTCAAAGAAAACTCCAACCATGGATGCCTTAAAACTACATCAGGCCTCATTTGTTTTTAGAAAACATTTCATTTCATCTCATCTCATCTCATCTAATCATTACAACTTTCCCAACTTCCAATACAAAATAAAATAAACAATTCAACTTTTTTAAATCTCAAAATAAAAACAATATTAAAAAATATATTCTAGCAATATTTTATTCAACTTTTAACTTTAATCTCATCTTATCTACGAAAACAAATGAGACCTAAAACTCACTTGATAGAACTCTTCCATTACAAATCTAGAACGTCCCTTCCCATTCAAAATTTTCAAACGAATTATCCTTCTATTGAGGAATACTATTGATGAGAGACATTTATTGAATGACGAACTACAAAAGAGGCACCAAGACCAATTTTGTAATTGGTTTCAAGACTATGTACTATTTTCACCCCATTCAATATTATATCACATAATTTGTTATGTCTCTCTAGTTTTCGTTATTTAGTCAATTCTAATAATCGAACCTTTTAGGTAATGAAAATGGATGATAATGGAAGAAGTGAATTGGGCCATAATTACGGGACCTTTGTTTTTATGACCTTTAACACGCTAAACGACGCTCCAAGAACTCTCCAAGAATGGCTTTCTTCTTGAAAGTTTTTTCTTGCTACGTTTGACGCAAGTAATGGCTGCTGCTGCTAACAACGGAGGTCGACGGCCCTTCATGGATCTAGTATCGGTGGTTCCTCAGCCTCTTTGTCTGTGGCGTTTCGTCTGCCGAAATCTAAGGATGGTGAAATTTTTTTCCAGTTTTCTAAGGAGGAAGTCCAACGATCTGCCGAGCCTTTTCGGTACTCGATTGTTTTGAAGTTTTTGAGGAATCGACCATCCTTGGATGCAATTCGGGCCTTCATTCATAAGCGATGGAATCTTGATGGCATTCCAGTCGTTTCCAATATGAGGCATCCTCGGAATGTTTTTATCAGAATGGTTTCAGAAGAAGACTGCATGAAGGCTTTGTCTCGTGAAGTTAATGATATAGATGGGATTCCTTACCGTCCATTCCACTGGACTCCAGACTTTAAAGAAGAAGAAGAACCCTCGATTGTACCGGTGTGGATTGTACTTCCAGGTTTGCCTCCTAACTATTATCATGAATCATTCCTTAAAATTCTTACAGCCCCTATTGGTAGATTTATTAGAAGTGATAACTCTACTCGTTGTGTTACTCGAACCGATGGTGCTCGTATTTGTGTCAAAATGGATGCTGCTAAGAAACCGTTACCTTATTTTTGGATTGGGATGCCTAGTTTGGGATCTAGCCGAAAGCAAGAAATTATATATGAAACTTTGCTGGCGTTCTGTTCTAAATGTAAAATACAGGGGCATAACTTAAAGACTTGTCGTGCTGGGAAAAAGAGTGCAGGAAGTAATGTGTGGGTTCGGCAACAAGAACTGATTGTGGAGGAGCCGACGGACAAGATTAATAACCCAGTTATTGAAGATACAGAAGTTGAAACAAACAAAGCAACTGAGGAGAATCGGGTGTTAGTTGATCCCATTCTTTTGGTTGAGGAGTTGGAACCGGAAAAGGATCAAGAGGAAAATCTTGAGATTCTGGATCTTGCGGAAGATATGAACCCAGGAAGTATTGAAGGAAAATTGGATTGCTCGAACCGATTAAGGGAAACAGAGTTGGAAACAGACATGAGGGAGGGGGAAGTAATTCCTAGTTCTGCAGAAAGGGAGGTTAATGATGTTCATGAGGAAGAGGTACATCTGGAAGATGGCTCGATTCCTGATCCGGAACCTGAGAAAAATGCGGATGTATTTTTACAGGAGAAAGAATATCACTCGGATGCAGAAGATGAAATTGTAAAGTGAAAATATCAAAAGCGGCAGTTTGAGAAAATCAGGAGTTCCAGGCAGGTGATCACTAGAACACATAAGTTTATTCAATGACTGGTTCAATATTAGTCTGGAATGTAAGAGGTTTAGGTACTTCTAAGAGACGTTACAAAAACTGCTGTCTAAATATAAGCCAAAGTTGGTAGTGTTGCTGGAACCTTTTCAGAGTGTGGATAAAATCTAGAGTTTCATGCGGTTATTGCAGTTTGATAAGGTGATAACAAATGAGAATGATGGTGGAAAAATCTGGGTGTTTTGGAAAAATGAAGTGGATGTGCAGGTGGTCCGCATGAGTTCGCAGTTTGTGTCATTACGTATTACCGAAGGAGATTGTCATTTCTTGGGTAATTTTATTTATGCCAAGTGTAATAGGTATGTGAGACAGATGCTTTGGGAGGAGTTGAGTTCGGATAGAATGGGTGTGGAGCCGTGCTTGTTTGCTGGTGATTTCAACGTAATTCGGTCGGATGTGGAAAGGTGTGGTGGGCGTCCACGGAATAGAGTTGCAATGGATGAGTTTAATAGATGGATTCATCAGGGTGGGCTGATGGAAATGAATTCACAAGGAGGTAAGTTTACATGGTGTAATGGTCAGCAGGGTTTATCTAGAGCTTGGGCAAAGTTGGTAAGTTTACTTGAATTCACAAGGAGGTAAGTTTACTTGATGCAAATTTTCTGTCTTTATTCCCGAATGCTCATTGTTTGTATCTTCCAAGGACAACGTCGGATCATTGTCCTATGTTTATAGACTTTTTAAGTGATCCTTTCTCTTATGGCCCCCCTCCATTTCGATTTCAGCAAATGTGGGTTGAGCACCAGGATTTTATGAATTTTGTTCAAAATGTTTGGTCTGAATCGGTCATAGGTTCGGGGCTTTTTAAATTAGCTAGCAAACTTAAAAAGCTTAAGGTGGCGTTACGTGAATGGAACAAGAGGGTATTTGGGAGAACTAGTAATCAGATTGCTATTCTTGAAGATAAGGTTGAGAGTCTGGAAAATTTGTTGCAGAGAGATTGGGATGATGATATTGAAAGGGAGTTAGTGAGGTGTTCTAATGAGTTGTCTTCTTGGAGGCTAAGGGAGGATATTAGATTGGCGCAGATGGCTAAAATCAAGTGGAGAAGGGATGGTGATAGGAACACAAAATTCTTTCATGTTTGGTTATCTAATAAAAGGCATAGGAAAATTAATAAGTTGAGAACTTCGAATGGGATGGAGTTTAATTCTCCGGAAGAAATTCATCTTGGTGCTATTGATTATTTTATTGAGTTTCTTCAAAGATCTAATCCGGTAAGGGAGGTGCCTGATTTAACTAGTTTGATATCGTCGGTTATTAATGAAGAGGATTGTGTCCGGCTTTGTGGGATCCCTTCGTTGGTTGAAGTGAAAGAGGCTCTATCAACTATTCCTATTAATAGTTCCCCGGGCCCAGATGGTTTTGGCACGGGTTTTTTTATGAGTTGCTGGGAGGTGGTTAAAGTTGAGGTTTTAGAAGCTATTTCAGAATTTTTTCTATCAAAACGCCTTCCGAGATTTTATTCGGCTTCTTTTATTGTGCTTATCCCGAAGGTAGATGTGCCTTCGGGGTTTGATAAATTTAGGCCAATTAGCCTTTGTTAAGTTTTCTATAAAATTTGTTCGAAAATTATTGTGAATCGTATGACAGGTCTTCTTCCCAAAATGATTTCTCTAGAGCAAGGAGCGTTTATACCTGGGCGGAGTATTTTTGAGAATATCAGTCTTATCCAGGAAATGGTTCACTCACTGAAGAGGACGACACATGGTGGTAATATAATGATTAAAGTTGATATGGCTAAAGCATATGATCGGGTGGAGTGGCACTTTTTGATTGAGGTATTGAGGTGTTTTGGCTTTCCTTCTTCCTTTTGTGATCTTATTCGTGCTTGTATTTCGAATGTGTGGTATTCTGTGATGCTTAATGGTACGACGAAAGGTTTCTTTCAAGGGAGGTGGGGTTTGCGCCAAGGGGATCCCCTTTCGCCTTACCTCTTTATTATCCTTCAAGAAGTGCTTTCTAGACTTTTGAAACAAAGCTTTGTTGGAAAAAAGATTGGAAAATATTTCCAAGCTAGAGGTACTCCTCATATTTCTCACCTTATGTACGCTGATGATATTGTTATTTTTCTGAATGGAGGAAAGAAATCGGTAAAGGAACTGTTGTTGGCTTTTGAAAAATATGAAAATTGGTCAGGTCAGCAACTTAGTAAAGAAAAGACAGCTATATTTTATTCTCCTAAAATTTCGTTAGTAAGAAAGAGAGCTCTTAAAAGGCTGACAGGGTTCTCTGAAGGTTTGGATCCTTTTAAATATCTTGGGGTTCCGATTGTATTAGGGCGTCTTAAGCATGAGCATCTAGAGGAGATGATTAATAAAGTCTGGAATAAAATCAGTGGTTGGAAAATGAAATTATTATCAGCGGGTGGGCGTTTAATTTTACTTCGTCATGTGCTGTCTAGTATAGCTTTACATATATTTGCAGTATTGCAGGTTCGTCAATCTATTATTAAAGAACTAAACCGAATGTTGAGCACATTTTTTTATGGAGAGATTAATGGTAAAAGGAAAAAAAAGTGGGTGGCATGGGAGAGTATTTGTAAGCCAATAGAGGAGGGTGGTCTTGGTTTGCGGAATTTGGGGGATATTAAAAAAGCTTTGCACATGAGGTTTTCATGGAATCTTTTGAAAGGAGAATCCCTGTGGGCTAGTTTCTTTAAGGGAAAATATGTGGGAACTTCGAGTTGGTGTCTTATTGATATGAGAAAAGGTACGAGGTTTTGGAAAATGATTGTCAAAAGTATTCCAAGTGTTTTTAATAATGCTAAGTGGAGAGTTAGAGATGGAAATATTTTATTTTGGTATGACAAATGGAGAGATGGGGGTCCTCTAATTGATGAGTTCCAGATAGTGGGTAATACGATGTTGAAAGTTAAAGAGTGCAAGTTGTCCAATAGTTGGGATGTGGAGTTTTTGAGTATGTTGGTTGGTCAGGATAATGTGGAGAATATTGTTGAGGCTTTGGCTGGGTGTAAGGGAGGATCTGATGTCTTGATCTGGATGAAGAATGACAGTGGGAATTTTTTGACCAAATCCGCTTGGGATTACATTTGAGTACAAGGATCTAGTATGGAGTGGCATCCTTGGGTGTGGCATAAATTACTTCCACTTAAAGTTTCGGTTTTAATGTGGAAGGTGTGGTACATGGCTTTAAGTGTTGATGATCGTCTTCGGCGCATTGGGATCCAGATAGTTTCTCGCTGTGATTGTTGTGATGAAGGTAATTATGAAGATCAAGATCATGTGCTACTTACAAGTGAGTTTGCATCGGCCTTATGGCATTTTTATGGATCTATTTTTGGTATTCCTATTGGTCGTACTTGGAGGGAGACAGTACAAATTTGGTTTCGAATGGCATCTTCTAATTCTCAACTGGGAATAATAGTGGGGATTTTACCAGCTATTATTACTTGGCATCTTTGGATTAGACGTTGTACTGCTCGTATGGAGGGAAGGTTTCAGTCTATTTTTTCGGTTCGGCTTTCTATTAGTAGATGGATGGGAGTAGTAGTTCGAGATATGAAAAAGGTTAGTAATGGTTCCAGACATGATTCACAGGTATTACAGTCATTGAATATTCCAGTTTTGGTTCCTGTTAGAAAGCATTTAAAGCTAGTGGCTTGGCAAAAGCCAGCTCAAGGGTGGTTTAAATTGAATACAGATGGGAGTAGTCTTGGTAATCCAGGTTCTTCAGGGGTGGGCGGTATCATTAGGAATGATCGTGGTCTTATGGTTTATGCTTTTAATTCTTATATTGGTATCGGAACCAGTAATAGAGCGGAGTTGTTAACTGTTCTTCAGGGACTCAAAGCCTGTAAGGAATTGGGGATAAATTTTGTGGAAATTGAATTAGATTCGCAAGTGGTGATTTCGTGGTGGAATAGGAGAAGGTGTGGTGTGTGGTACTTGGAAGATTTTTGGGAAGATACGTTGGCTCTTATGGATTCTATGGTGTGCGTTGTTCGTCATGTTTATAGAGAGGGAAATAAAGCTGCGGATTGGTTGGCTCAGAGTGGTGCGTCGGGTCTTAATTTTGAGTGGAGATTTGTTAGGGAGGTGCCTAGGGTGCTTCGTGGTTTAATCCGTTTGGATATTCTGGGATTGCCTTCATTGCGTTGTCGTTAGTGTCGTGTTCATGCGGAATGTTTCTTATTGGTTTCCCGTTTTAGTAGGTTTGTAATTTTGTTTGTAATTTTGACATCTGGTAGTAGAATTGTTTGTAATACTAGGTGTCGGTCTGTAACCACGGTATTTCTCCACCACAAGTGAGGGCTATTAATAAAATTTCGGAATAGGTCACTCATAGACAGGTGACTTTGGCTCTTCTATAAAAAAAAAATGTGAAAATTTGTGAAAATTGTAATAATTAGATGAGATGAGATTGATTAAGTATATGAGTGATGCTAGGTTGCTACCTAACAATGACCACTGGGCGGGCGCCTAGCACAAATTTGACTTTTTATTTTTTTCTTCTTTTTCTTTTTATCTATTCATCTTTTTTTTTAACATATTTAAATATTTAAAAAAATACATCAATATACTAAAAGTCACTTCATTAATTATTAAATAAAAAAAATTAAATATATGAGTAGTCAAAATAAAGAGGCAAACTTAGACGGTATACTAACATTTTCCTAAGTGTGTATATATATATATATATATATATAACATTTTATTTAGAATACTAGTACAGATTTCTTGTGCAAGACATGTATATCTAGTTGAAAATGTTCTACTCGAGCAGTATTTATGTCTGTCGGGTTTATCTTATTCGGTGATCCCAAACAAGTTCTAATTTTTTGTGAGGTTCTACATTTCTGAACAGTGTGTCTCTCGCACTCGATTTGCTATGTGATCTCGAGCAATGTGTCATTCAGTGTTGCCTTGCTTGGTGATATTCAGTAAAGATCAAATTCTTGTTCTGCTCGATATTACTGATCAGTGTTAACTATTTTATAATTTATTTACAACCAATTGTAACATTTTAGTTTTAAAAATAATGAAGGTATCTTGATTTAAAGTATGAATCATGGATGAGGGGAGAAAACCAAGTCCCAAGGAATCTATACTTATTCAGAAAAGAGGTTGATCGTAAATCTGTTACTACAGTGAATAGTTATCGCGAAATGTCTGCATTTCGTTAGGAGACGACTTCGCGACCGTTAGCAGAGTCATATTAAAACTAAAATTGCTTTCAAATTCTTTATTTAAATGATCATACTGGTTAGGATCTGTAGAAATTCAGATTTATATATTTTTTAGAGTACTTTCCAGTGCATATTTTGGTGAGAAAATTCATTGGAGAATTTTCATATTGGTTCTCTCAAAAGAGTGTGATTATGATCTATGTTGGAGATTTGATTGGTTGTGTTTCAGTCACTGGAGTTTCAGTTGAAAAGCCAATGTTTGAATATCGTCAGAGGTTCTGGCTGCTTCTACGGTAGAAGACAAATAAGTAATTTGTCTAATCAAGTAAGAGTGTCAATTGACAAAGATTTTGTACTTGAGGTTTACTTGTAATGATTTTCAAATAATAAAATTGATTCTTTTGGGTTTGGCTGTCTCGTAGGATTTTACTTTTAAAGAGTTCTTTAAAGGGTTTCCCTTCAATACCAATCTTGGTGTTAAGTAATTTATTTACATTACGTTATTATTTAATTATTAAATAATTGCATGATTAATGACTAACCAATTTGTTAAGTGAATTTATAGATATTTTTGCTGGGTTACGATACAGGGGTACTTGGTTAATTTCAATTGGTATCAGAGCATAATTCACTCATTCGAGTGTGATTCGTTCCCTTGTTGACCATGTTGTTATATGTCCCACCATACTTTGATGGGAAAAATCATGTATATTGAAAAGTTTGTATAAGGGCTTTCATCAAGTATTTGAATGAATATGTGTAGTATGCAGTTGAGCGACGATGGACTAAACCCGAGATAACTATTGATGCTTGGACAAGAGATGAGATCACCAACTCTAATTGGAATAGCAATGGACGTAATGTTATATTTATGGTTGTATCTCACGATGAATTTAAAAGAATCTCAATGTGTGAGATTGCTAAAGAAGCATGAGATATCTTGGAGGTTACACATGAGGGGACAAAGATTGTAAAAGATTTAAAACTACAGTTGCTAACTTCAAAATTTAAAAAGATTAAGATGCTGGAAGATGAAAGTTTTAATGATTTTTATGCTAAACTTAACGATGTTATAACTTCCAAGTTTAATCTTAGTGACAAGGTGGATGACTCAGGGTCATGAGAAAAATTTTATGATCCTTGCCTGAAAGATTTCACTCAAAAGTTATAGTCATTGAAGAAAGCAATGATTTGTATGCAATCAAGGTCGAAAAACTAGTAAGTTCTCTATAAACCTATGAATATTCTCTTCCTCAAACAAGAAAAGGTAAGTTCATTGCTTTCAAGACTGTGGAAGAAGATTGTGAATATTTTTGTGATGAAGAAAATCTGAATTATAAGGATATAGATCTCATTGCAAGGAAATTTAGAAAATTCTTGTTTAATAACAACAGAACAAATGGAAAATAAAAGAGAGGTAAGAAATTTCCTGCTAGAAAGAGTGATTCTGAAAAATGAAACAAAGATAAATATGAGCAAAAAGATAAATTGAAGTGCTATGAATGTTCATGTATTCCTTGCATATCATTAGCCTACGGCATGCATTTTTTTATTTTGTTTTGTTGTGTTTCTATTTTTTAGTTTAAAATACATTATTTTTTTTCTGGTTTGTTTCTATTTTTTTTTGGAAGTGCATGTTTGATATGTCAAAGTTTTGAGTACATGTGTTTTCACAAAATAAATTCTTGAACTTATGCAACTCTCTACTTTGAGCAGTCCACTTTGTGTATACTACTATGGGTCATCTTGACAAAGTTCATTTACAAGCACTGTGAGGAACTTATATGTATGTTCATTATAATTATGTTCCATATTTAGTATTGAGATGCTTACCATAGAAGGAGTCCATACCTTGAATTGATTAATATTATTTAAACCTAGTACAATAATAAAGAGATATCTTCTTGCCAAATACAAATGGTTGAGCCATATAGAAAAAATAGATATTAAATCATTGTAGAAAAAGATAAACACCATACATGGATCTGGCCCTTAAGTCCTTATAGAAAGAATCGCTGGTTAATTCATTGTGAAAAAATATGAGCAACAAAAATTGACATAAAAAATGAGGGGGTTGTACAAACTAGTGTTTGGAGGAGATATTCATGTATGTAGGCCCTAGTATAAAGTTTGATTTTTGATGTGAGTGACAATCTCTTGGGAGCATTTATAAGAAGAAAATATTAATGAATAATATTATCAAAAATATATTGAAGAGAAAAAGAAATAAAGAGTTAATTTTCTATATAAATTTGCTTACTCACATACTCACATGAACTTTGACATTGATGATAATATGAGGTGTGAACATCCATAGTGATTGTTGCTAATAAGAGAGTGTAGTCTAGTGAATTTGTTTTGTGAGTGACACTATGTTTGAACTAGGATGCATCTAGGCATGCTACTTGCCTCATTGCTTACATATATATAAATTATTATTTATTATTTATTTATTTTATATAAAATAAATATGAAAATATAAAATATATTTAATATTGAGGTATGGGTCAATGTTGGGCATTTGTGATTCTGAAGTTGAAGTCTGAGACTTAGTTTCTGTTTTATTGGCATAAGTCCTAGTAGGACTGTACGGAGACTCTACGGCACAAGGCATGTGCACGGTCACCAGTCACTTAAGTGACTTAAGTTATTTGAGCCAAACATATACATTCCTAGCCCCCGAGTGTATTTATCTAAGTCACCCATTCTCTTCCATATCTCATTCGAGTTACTTGTGAGAAATAATCGGTTCCGAGTTTCTTGATTCAAGGTTCCCCATCATAGTAAGACCTCTAGTTTATTCAAATCATTATCTCCTTCCAATTCTAGGGTTCGACACATCTATATCTGAAGTTTGTGATTTTGATTTTTGCGTTGTGAAGTTAGGGCTAGAATACTCGGGTACTTGTATATTGGTTCATATGAGGTTTTATTATGCATGTACTGAGGATGATTTTTGGTGGGTTATGTGATTATATATTTCGGTTTTAACCAAGTGCACACCAAGTGTTTGTGTTTATTCCTCAATCAAGTCACACTATTTGTTTGTGCATAATTGCAGTGGTTATCTTACCCATAGCTAGAACATAAGTGTAATTGGTCCGTGTGGAAAGTTGAGTCAATTCCGAGGGGTTAATAATGTCATGGTCTTCATTGTCCTCGAACTCATTCAATTCTGATCTTGGTTACTTTTTTACTCTGATCTTGTTGACTTGATTATCCAGATGAGATTTAAAGTAAGTGCAAAGGGGAAGAAATATGCCGATAAAATCACTGTCCTTTCACATATGAGATTTACATATGACAACTATCATTGAAAATATAGTGAGTCTTTTCATATTAGTAACAAAATGGGAGAGATTTAAATATGTTGCTAAGGGGGAGTTGAACGAGTTGAGGCGGAGTTGAATGAATAAGTGTAGTAAGTATATTGCAGACAAAAAAGGGGAGAGATTGAGGGTGAGAACTAAATACTGAACATGGATATTGATGATGACTAGAACACTATTTTAGTAGGTTTAGATTACGTGTAACCTTTGATTTTGTTGAGACTAATTTCAAAGAGTATTTTATGTCATTTCTTCTTATTACTGCATTAAGATTTTCTTCATGAGATCTTGGTCTGCTGATTGTTTTGTATTTCAGGTACATACTACATTCATCAAACTGAGTTTTGTCACCAATCCATCAAAGGGGGAGATTGTAGATGCAAAAGTTTGGGTATAACTAGGTGACTAAATTGATAAATTTGGATAGAATTAAGTGACTAAAATCATAGAGTTTATCCTATCATTAAGTTGGTAATTTTGGATGAATGTAAATTGTTAATTGACTTTATTTATAAAAATAATAAGTTTATCTATGAGGTATTAGAGTTTGTTTAGATAAGTCATAAGTGTGAAAATCAAGTCTTAAGGAAATATGCATTTATTCAGAGAAGAGGCTGATCTGAAATCTGTTACTGCAGTGAAGAGTTATCGCGAAATGTCAGCATTTTGTCAGGAGACGACTTCGCGACCATCAGCAGAGTCCTACTGAAACTAAAATTGCTTTCAAATTGTTTATTTAAGGGATCCTACTAGTTAGGATCTGTAGAGATTCAGATCTAGATATTTTCAAAACACTTTCCAGTGCATATTTTGGTGAGAAAGTTCCTTGGAGAATTTTCATATTGTTTCTCTCAAAGAGTATGATCATGCTCCATGTTTAAGATTTGATTGGTCGTGTTTCAGCTACTGGAGTTCTAGGAGAAAAATCAATATTTGAAGATCGTCAGAGGTTTTGGCGACAACTACATTAGACATTTGTCAATTGTCTAGACAAGTAAGAGTATCAATTGATAAAGGTTTTGTAATTAAACTTTACTTATAACTGATTTTTAAATAATAAAAATTATTTATTTTGGTTTGGCTGCCTTGTAGGGTTTTACTTTTAAAGAGTTCTTTAAAAGGTTTTCTTTCGATACCAATCATGGTGCTATGCAATTTATTTACTTTACGTTGTTGTTTAATTATTAAATAATTGCATGATTAACGACTAACCAATTTGTTGAGTGAATTGATAGATATTTCCGCTGCGTTACGATATAGGGAAACTTGGGTAATTTCAAAATTTAATTACCACTTAAATATACTACTTTTATCATGCATATATACTTATAAAGACATGATGATCTCCCGACAATATCTCTTATTCTCTTTCCCATCTACTTCATTACTCTGCTTGAGTTAGAATCTTAACAGTCTCTCTCTCAATCTCTCTAGGGTTTTGAATTTGGGATTTCTTTGGTTTGTGTAGAATATCCATTTGGTTATTTGATTTTGTTATTGTTTTTACGGCTTGCTTGGACTTACATTTTTTTTGGATTTGGAAGTCTGAATCCTATTGTGAAGTCTGATCACTAAAATTGCGGCTACTTAGGGGCTTCAAGGTTTCTGGAAATGAAATGTTGTCAATATTCAATATTCTTCGCGCGGCACCGTTTAAGGCTATCAATTTCTATGCTTATGCTACATATAGAAATCATCTTGATTGGAATTGAGGAAACCGCAAATTTTGAGTGGTTCATTGCTAGTGCTGCATCTGGAATTAGTGCTACCTTGCTCTGCATACCAATGGATACTACTGTATGTGGCGATTGATCACTTACGTTTTTTTTTTTTCTGGTTAACCTTGGCATGACTTGCTATTGTTAGCTTACTTTTCATGCCTAGAGAAAGTTAACCGATACAAAAAAAAAAAAAAATTCTTAGTTATAGCAGTTCATGTAAATTTCTCAGTAATATTAACTTTTCATATAAATTATAATTACTGGTCCAGGAAACCCCTTCCAAAATCAAGGTCTGCACTTCATTCTAATGATTTCAGAGGCCTTTGTCGTTAATATTGCAGTTTATTTGCTGTACTGCTAAAGTTTCAATCTTTGAATTAGGTATTGTATTCAATGACCCAAATGCTTTAAATCAGTCAGGATATAATAAGTTTCTTTATTTAGTTACTTTATCATCTCTCTCTCTCTCTCTCTCTCTCTCTCTCTCTCTCTCTCATTTTTTTTTTCGAAGAGTTTTACCCATTGTTTGTTGGTTGCTGAGAAAACAAAATCATATGATTACAACTTGTTTCAAAGTTTTTGGAACTGCTGGTGCCTGTATGAAGGTGGCTGTGACATTTTTACTCAAGGTACATAATCTAGCATTGCTTTTTTATAAAGGAGCTGTGACATGTTTTTATGCTATTTACTTCTAGCAAGTTTGCTTTCTGGATAAAAGGTTGTTAAAATAGTTTGTCGTTTGTTTTGGCTTTCTAATCTTCTCTTCTTTCCTTGGTTGATAGTTTTGTTCAATGTACTTTCTTATTTTTAAGATTGGTTTATTTATTGTATTTTCAAGATATAGTTGACAATTATTAAAATCATATTTGACTTTCATGTTCGTTCCTTAGAAAATGAAAATGTGCACTGTTCTTGGTTAACTAAAAATTTCATTGTTAATAGAGTGGTTGTGTATTGCAGCTATATATATTTGCTGATGTTAATGTTTTGGGATTGAAGCTATAATGAATGTTGATCATCTGTTCATCAATTTTCGTCATATCAAGTCAGACGAGAAGAATGTGAAGTTCAATCAAGTTTTCAAACATCTCATTGAGATCAGGTTTGGATTATGGGAGCTAATATTTTCTATGATATTGTATTTATTTGGTTTCAATGTTTTAACAATCATCGTGTTTATTTATTTTTTCTCATTTTGATGATTATTGTACATTGTGTATTTTTTTTTTATGCTTGTATACATGTTTTATTGATTTTTACATATATTTTGTCATTTTTCCTATTATTGAATTAAAATTTGTTATTTGTGGATTAACGTAAGTTGCATGTATGTTCAAACATGAAAGAATGTTTTATTCCACCTTAAAGAATATAAATAATAAGTTTAAAAATTAAAATTAATGATACTGCAATATTATTATCAAATTCCTGTTAAAGATTATAATGTTCATGTTCAAATGTTAAGATATGGACGTTCGAACATTTTTAAGTTCACGTTTGAATGTTATCATGTTTATGTTCAAACATTATTTAATTCATGTTCAAACATTATACAATATTTACATTCCACCGTTTAGTTGTTACATTCAAACTTTTAGCCGTTACATTCAAACATTCAGTCGTTATGTTCGAATGTAGATTTATACATATGAAGTAGAGTAACATGCGAATAGTTGTTGGTACATTCGAACGTACTTGTTGTGACAGAAATCAACCGTCACCAAAAGCTTATCACGTTCAAATCTTAAATTGAACATTGGGTCATAAACCATCACAAAAAATGTTAGAACAATAAACCGCCAGAACATATATTTTGTGACGTGGTTGTTGTGTCAGTATGATTGATGATTTTTAACCGTCACAAAAAACAGTTTGTGACGGTTTGGTTTGTTTTTGTGACGGTTCCATCTATAGCAAAAACTACAGTATGTTGTAGCATGCATCGAACGTAATAAACAGTTCATGTCCAGAATATCGTGGGAATGTAAGCATTCCATACCCTTTTGGAATTGGAAATAGTTGCTACGTCGGAGATTGATTTGAGATAGTCTGCAGAAATGACTCTTATGATGATCTGGAATATTACAAAAACCCTTTGAGAATTAATGCTTTAATTTAACATGGAGGTGCTGGAGATCTGGAATTCATTGACTTTGTGAAGGATGTTGGGAGAAAAATAGTATATTCTCTCTTTCTTATATACGTAAAGTACTTTATAAGCTAATATATATATATATATATATATATATATATTTGGTAATCTTCCAATTAACTGTATATCCTTAAATGTTCTAATTAATTTGTGCTTCCTTTCAGTTTCGTCGAATAATTTTATTTATTTACTATACCAACTGCACCGAAGATAAATTTTTCCCAAACAAGAGCAAAATGTGAGTTGTCGTAAAGTTTTAAAGACTGATGATATAGAGTTTTTCTATTCAGTAGCCCTACAGTACCACACACTTGTTGAAAAAAATAAAAAATAAAAATAGTTGTGAGGTGTAAGGCTGGCACTGCGTAGTAGAATTTTTCATTGATATATACCATGGCTAATCCTTTCGTGTGTTGTTTGGGCTTGCAAATGATGTCTTCGAAAACATAACCAAGACTTGGCAGAACATCGTTGAGGAAAATGAAATTACATTATGCAAGACCTTTTAAATGAAGAGATCGATCTAGATCAGGAAGTCTTTTTATTCATACATATATAATATTCATGCATGCATAATATACACACATATATATATCGATCGAGTTGCTCTACGCCAGGCCGTCTTTACGAGGTATACACCACAAGACACAATACAGCTGGAACAAACGATGCGACGATTGCATATTTTGCACAAGCAACACCGCTATAAGCAGCAATTAAGCTTCTTCAGCTGCTAATTATGGCAACCAAGGCTACTAATAAGCCTCTTTATATAGATCAGACCAAGCTAGCGAGGCGACCCTTCTTTAAAAATATACGGTAGTCTATATTGAAAAACAGAAATGAAAAATATCAGCTTACATCCTCAATATACTATATTGAGTTGAAGGAAAAAAAAATATATATTCTGAAGGGTGTGCTGCGACTTCTGGCTGATGCCTAGCATTACTCTTAAAAATATATATATATATATATATATATATATATATATATATATATATTGGAATGCTTAGTATGGATGTGATAATGGATAACTTATACTCAGTGAAAGAGCATAATTAATGTTATGTTTACTTTTTATGCACACTTTTAACTTATCTTTATAATTGGGCCCCCTTTATAAGAATTATGTGGCTTTCTCGACCCATGAGAAGGAAACAGACGTCACACTCACAGACCTATGATTAATATGAAAGGCTTGGTGTTCTTAGCAGTTAGCAGGGACACAACGGTAAATAGAACCTTCAGTATTTTCGCAGCGTGTAATTTGCACAATAGTTGAGGTCAAGGTCTGCACAATATTCGTCAATATCTGCCATGTAATGAAATTTGTTAATATATAAATATATATATTTAAAAAAAAAAGAGAGAGAGAGACAGTTTTTTATTTTTTTTTTTTCGTGCGTGAAAAAGCTTTGTTGCAATTGTCCAGCACGCGGTCAAAGAAACGAAAATCATTAATTCCCAGCAGCGTGTTGCTTACTCCCAAGAAAATAAACGAAAGTTCTGTGTTTGTTTGAGACGTGCTGTTTGATGGGTGGGGAGTTTGGATTGTGAGACGAGATGTGATGGTTATAGATAAAAATTAAATAAAATATTATTAGAATATTTTTTTAATATTATTATTATTTTAAAATTTTGAATTATTTATTATATTTTATGTAAAAATTTATAAAAATTATAATGATGAGATATGGTGAATTAAATATATATATCAGTTTATTTAGAATACTAGTACAGATTTCATGTGCAAAACATGTATATCTGGTTGAAAATGGTGTACTCGAGCAGTATGTAAGTCTGTCGGGTTGATCTTATTCGCTGATCCCTAACAAGAGTTAATTTTTTGTGATGTTCGAAATTTCTTAACAGTGTCTATCGCACTCGATTTGCTCTTTGATCTCGAGCAATGTCATTCAGTGTTGCCTTGCTCGATGATAATGAGCAAAGATCAAATTCTTGTACTGCTCGATATTAGTGATCAGTGTGACTATTTTATAATTTATTTACAACCGATCGTAACATTTTAGATTTAAAAATAACGAGGTTATCTTGATTTGAAGTATGGACCATGGATGATGGCAGAAAACCCGACCTACAGACGAGACAACCCATTTCGTCTTCAACAATCAACAAATTTGTATCGAACTCCGATGAGGAACAATCGTTTCAAAAGAGCTTCAGGCATTATTACCCTAACCCCTAGCGGTGAACACATATGGACAAAATAAATATTATAGTGTCACATTTACTGCTTCTTGCGGTGATTCTTGGCATCGTAAAAGGTGAATCTTCTTGTACCGCAGATGAAATGACAGTGCCTTTAACTCTAAAAGGGAGGAAATATCTCATTGTCCATAGAGAAGCTTTTATTGGGAAGCATGCATGATTAACTTTAATTCTATATATAGATCTATCTATTGTGGATTTATTCTCTTAATAATTTCCATCTACAAACGAAGATCAAAATTACTTGTTAACGTCATGTTCCACATGTTTTTGGATTAGACTCCGACAACTCAGATCTTTAGAAATGGGCCTGCAAAAGATGCTGAGGAAGACAATTAGGAAAGGGCGACCTTGGGTTGGGGAATCTCCGATATCAAAATTAGTAAATTCTCTTGAAAGTTTGTCAATAAGTGAAAGAGTATAGGGATCAAAGAAAGCTTTTCTCGAACCTGGAGCTTGTTATTTATACCATAGGTCTGGAGAGGTGCAGATCTTGTTTGTATCCACCGAGTTTGTGGCTCTCCTACTATTCCTGCTATCAGAGTCCCTTAATGTTGCGTGGCTCTGCAATTGCACCATAAATGTGGCATGTAGCTCGGTAGTGGCGCCATTAATGCGGTGTGGTTTCCAGGCCTTATTTTCATCCCTTTTGAACCGTAGATGTTCTGATGTCAATGGATCGAGGGTTTTCCGCATTTCCGCATTTCCGCTGTGTCTCATGAAAGTTTCCAGGTTCAAAACGTGGTCGAGTGATGTCAGACTGACGTGTCCTATCAGTTACTTGACTCCTTTCCCTGGTAGACACCTTGCTCCAAGTATGGCCCTGGTGACCCATGGGCCGGATATTGGGCTGAGGCCCAGTGGGCTTTTTGAAGTGGCAAAAATCCCTTTAGCCTTTGCACTGCAAGACTACTCTGCCTTTTTTGCTCTGATTGCAACGATTACGAATGGCGCCCCTCTGGTTCTTTCATCATGACCTAGTGTCAGACAATCATTTATTTCGCACGTCGTATAAGTAGATACACTCTGTTGAAGTTGCGACAATCGAGGGATTCTGGTGCTTTGGGGGACACATGGAGTTATGTTGTCTCAGGAGGTCAACTGTCGATCTCGCCTATATAAGGCCCATTTCTGCCTTGCAAAAGTTCACTTAACTCATTCTTTCTTTTGCATTTTTCTCTCTGTTCCTTGCTCGCTGCTTGAGTCCTTCATTCCTTTGTTTTCTTCCAGTTTTCCTCCGAAATTCCTTTATTTTCCATTTGGTCTCTCATGACTCTGAAGAAGTCTTCACTCCCTTATGGATTGGTTGGGTCCTCTAGCGATGATCGGGCTATCGTTGGCCATGGTGGTGCTGCCCCAGAAGAATTTGCTAGATTTACGTGGCAATCTGTGGTGACTCTTGTCGAACTAGAGTCGTTGAAGGAGACCTATAGGGTCCCTTCAAAAGTGGAGTTCATGGTGCCCTCTTCCACCAAAGGGGCAGTGGACTCCAAGGGCTGTGGTACCAAGGTCGCGGCGTACACCACCATGTTCTCCTGTGGCCTTAGGCTGCCCTTTTGTCAGCCAGTGCGAGAAGTATTGTCTTTCTTTGAGTTAGCACCTGCCCAGCTTCCTCCCAGCTTATGGAGGATTCCTGTTTCTTGCTGCATCATTTGGCACTGTGCGATAGAGGAGGCCGGGTCAGACTTCCCGGACGTCACATCTCGCTAGTTTTTCCTCACCCACAACATTCTGAGGAAGGGTTGACACCTCTATAGCTTCCAGCTAGTCTAGGAGTTGGTTCGGTTGGAGGCACGACATACCATTGTGTAGGGGTATAGTCGCCAATTCTTTTTCTTGTAGGGCGATGGATGGGGGTTCTCGATCGGGCAGACAATCAAGTGTCGGTTTCCTGTATACGCTATTTGGGGCACCGTGGGTGGGGATAAGGGTCGCCGCCCTAACTCGACCCCGATGGAAGAGCTCAGGCTCAAGTCGTTCAGGCTTGGGTGGAGGCGCATTCGGACGATGTTTCTTTGGAGGCCCTGCTAACCGAGGACAGCCTTCGTCAATATCTTGCCCCCACCTTAGCCAACTTGTGCTATGACGTGGGCTTCCCCATAAATCCTGTCACGTCACAGGCATGTAGTTGCTCCCTTAGTCTGCCAATGGAGGGGAAAGGAAAGAAGCCCCGGAGGATCTCCCCCCATTAGATCTGATTCTGACAATGTTCCGATTCCCCCAGAAGGTTCGTCTGTAATGGTGCTCACTATTCAGCTCGAGCAGTTGGCGCCCAAGAAGATGACGACGATAGCAAACTTTCCTTGCATCATGCTACTAGTTCAGGGCGTACTCCTCTAACGAAGTCGAAGTAGTGGGGGCTGCTGTTTTGGCCAGGGAGATGATGACACACGGGGTTCCTGCTGAGGGGGAAGGCGAGGAGGTCGTTGGTAGGCCACGCCAATCGCATCCGCGAGATGGAGAGTAGGCTTAAGAGGCTATTCGCAGGGGTAAGATCTTAATTAACAAACTTCTTAGACTCTTTGTTTGTTTCCTTTCTTGATCTTGATTTGGACTTGCGTGATAGGGGTTGGAGTGTTTCGCGACCTTCATCATGGACACTAAGAGGAAGTGATGAGAGAGAACCGGGTACTTCGCTCGCTTGCGCAGTTGGCCTTAGACTGTGTGGCGAAGGAGCAAAAGCAAAAGGAAGAAGCCAAGGAGGACCTTGCCGACTTATCAAGATCTCAGGGCGAAGTTGGCATTTTTCGCATCGAGGCCTCACTTGCTTCCGAGGTGAGGGAGGTGTTGCAGTGGTCCCTTGACAACTGCCAACTGGACCTTGAGTGGTTGCAGGATGAGAACTGGGAGCTACGCCAATGGCGGGACTCTAATGACTAGACAAACAAGTGGCTGACGAATCGGTTCAAAGGTGCCCACGAGGCTCTGACAAAGAAGGGGAAAACCCTGGAGGAGGAAATAAACGGAGGAGAGACTTGGGTGCCGCCTAGGAAGAAACCAGGCGGGTCCTAGAAGCTCGTGAAGCCACCATCCATAGTCTACAGGAGGAGTTGTCATATGTCTGTGGTGTTCGCGATGACGTGTGGAGCTTCGGTTATAACGATGGCTTAGAGCGGATGAAGACTCACATTCTTCAGAACCCTCAGTACGACCTCAGGGTCCTGTGTGGGGGATTTTCCTCCACACAGGGAGTCTCTAGACCAGAGTGTTCTTCTAGAAAAGGGTCTGGTCCCGAGCACCCTCGGTGGTAGCCTTGCAGGGAATGATCCTGCCTGCTGAGGGTGGACCTTCTTCAACCGCAAGTTGTGCGGCTCCTTCCGGTCAAATTTCCTTGCTCTTCTCTACTGTTGTGGCCGTAAGGCTCCCCTTCATGGCTTTTTCAGGCAGATCTTCTTGCTATTCTTTGTTGTTATTGTCCCAAGCCTCCTCTACCGCTTCTCATTCTCGCCCTTTTGCTTATTGAGCCTGTCTTCGAGGCCATTCCTGTCAGCCATCCTCACCTCCTCCAACAGTTTCTCATACGTTTCCTCAACTAGCAGGTGGTTTCAGGTGGCTCCTGGGCGATTGCTATCACCGTACGACTCAATAAGTTGTCTCATTACATCCCTGTTGATTTTTTAGAGGTAACCTCGGGCGTTATCGACACGTTGTAATGATAGAGATCTTTGTCTTCCATTTCCACAGAATATGATTTGATTAGGCTCAATTGTGATGAGTCGTCTTGCGTTGTATCTGTCTCTTGGCTACTCTACGATTTCAAGTTGTACTTGCTCTTTGTAACTCTGCGACTTTATGTTCTAACTTGCTCCTTGCAGCTCTGCAGCTTTATGATTAGTGATATCGCCTTACATGTTGTTGTGCCCGGGCAGTTGTCTTTGCACACTCTTCTTTTCTCTTTCTCTTCCTTTCTCTATCTTTTTTTTTTTTTGTCGACCTAGGGGATTCCTCACAGGGAATTATAGGATTCTTGACTACCCCACTAGTCATCAGGTAGTCGTCCCCTTGGGACCTCCATGAGGTTTTACTTGATGATGTCCTCCTGATTTTCTGTCATGCTAACTAGCTTTAGTCGCGCATCATTGCACTAGTTGTTTTTATGCTGTACTTGGCTCTTCGTAATTCTGCGGCCACATGTTGCAGCTGCCGATGATTAATAATACTACGTTTTGTTGTCCATACCCAGCTATGTTTCTTTGTGCATTCTTTTTCCGCTGTTTCGATCTTTTTTATTTTGTGGTTGGCCTTGGGGTGTTTTGGCCATGAGGATTCACCACATAGGGCTTCACGGACCACCCGCCAATGCCTAGCCTAAACCTGCCGAACCCACTTTCCAGTGGCTTTCTAGTTTGTGCCATTTTCGTCGGCCTATATCATGTAGCCATTCTCTTGTGGCCTTACCGACTTTGTTCAAAAAGGCCAGCATTCTTTGTATTCTCCTTGCACTGATTTTTTTTTTAAAATTTTTCTTCTGCTTTATCCCACCTTTATCGCGTAGACTTCTAGCTGGGCTATTCTCACTTTCCGTAGCAGGGAGGCAAGACGACCTCAGGCTGGCTTGCCTCCTTGGTCCACAGGGAGGTAAGTTGTCTAGGCAGTTTGGAACTGTACCCGTCTTCCTTCACTAGCATAGATTCATTCTTAAGGTAGCCCTGTGGCTAGTCCCGCTCTCCGTCACGGGAAGTCAAAGCTGCCTTGGGCTCAGCTTGCCTCCATGGTCCGCGGGGAGGTAAGTTGCTGGGGCAGTTTGGAATTGTACCCGTCTTCCTCCATTAGCATTATGTATTTCTCTCTTGGTCAAGAAAAAAGGATGTTATCATTATTCTGCTTTTGTGGACTGGAGTTAATGTCGCAAACCTAGGCCCCCAGGCCTATGTCGTACTGTGCTTGTCAATTTCTGCAATGCTACTGCCTGCGTTGTCGACATCCTAGGAGGTAGATTGTTCGGGCAGTCTGTATTTGGACATGCTTCCACCCATTGACACAGTAGGAAAGGGTAAGTTTGGGTTAGGCTAGCGCTGATCTCACACTCCGTCGTAGCAGGGATCAGGGTAATTTATTGGGGTGGTCGTGAGGTTGATGCCACTCTTCACTGCAGGAGGGATAGGGCAACCTTTAGGCCTACCTTTTCCTCTGGTATCTTGAAGGGAGGTAAGTCTTTCAGGCAGTCTATTGTTGAACTCTCTCCCATCCATTGATGCTTATGAGAAAGGTAAAACTTTTTTTCAGGTTGCTGAGGACTGACCCGCACTCTGTCTTGGGAGGGATAAGGCAATCTTTAGGCCTATCTTTCCCGCCCCGCGGGTAGGTAATTCCAATAGTGATGTGGCTGGTTCACTCATTCGCCGTGATGGAGGTCGGGGTAAGTTATTCGGGCAAGTTGGGACTAGACCCCGCTCCTGCTCGTTGAAATCACAGGGATGGGTAAGTTTGGGTCAGGCTAGCGCTGATCCCACACTTCATCGCAACGGAGGTCAGTGTAATTCATTCAAGTAACAGCGGGGCTGGTCCTGCTCTTCATTGTGGGAGGGATAAGGCAACCTTTATGCCTACCGTACCTTATGGTATCCCGCAGGGAGGTAAGTCATTCAGGCAGTCTGTTATTGGGCCCACTTCTGCCTGTTAACGCTTAATGGGGAAGGTAAATCTTTATGTTTGGGTGGCCAAAGACTGACCCACACTCCTCCACAAGAAGGGTAGAGCAGCCTTAGGCATTATACTCGCCCCTTTCGCCCCACAAGGAGGTACGTTGTTGATGGAGGCTTTGTTAATTTTGCCAATGCAGATCACATTGACGAAGTTGACTTTGCTGATGGAGACTAAGTTGATTTTGTTGGTGGAGAGTTCATTGGTGGGTTACGCTATGTTCCTGAAATTTGCCATTGAATTACAACACTTCTTTTATTAAGGCCTGTAATGTGTGCATAGAAGTATATAAACTTTTGACAATGAGTTAGCTTAGCAATAGAACTTCCGTAAATGCTCGGCGTTCCAGGGGTGCGACAGCACTTTCCCTTGAGAGTCTCAGAGACGGTAGGTGCCCAAGCTATTTGTGGCGGTGACCATGTAGGGTCCTCCATAAGGAGCCTATCTTTCCTTCGTCTCACGTTGTTATTCCTGTCTCTTTGAGTACGAGATCCTCGACCTTGAACATTCTCGGGCCACGCACTTGTTGAAGCCTTCTCGGCCCTTTTTTTGTTGGCCACAGTTCTTATTTTGGCCTCTGTTCCTCTAGCCGCCTATCATTGGATTCTTGCTCAAAGTGCTGAACTTTGTAGGTGGGGATTCTGATCTCTACTGGTGACATTGCCTCATGGCCGTAATTGAGGGTAAAAGGAGTTTCTCTAGTTGCCGTTTTCACTATGACCCTGTAGGCCAGCAGGACTACGGGGAGTTCTTCTGCCCACGCCCGTTTTTCTATCGTAGAGCCACTTCTTGAGCATTCCCATCAATGTTTTTGATGATCGCCTCAACTTGCCCGTTAGACTGGTTGTACTGGGGATGAGTACAGGAACTCGATTCTCAATTCTCGGCACCAGTTGTAGTAATGATCAAAATTGAGTTGCCTCCCATTATCTGATATAATAGTACGTGGGATGCCAAACCAGCAAACTATCGTCCTCCATAGGAACCATGTGATGTTGTTCACCATGATGGTTGCTAAGGCCTCGACATCGACCCACTTGGTGAAGTAGTCCATAGCCACTACCACAAACTTGACTCCTCCTTTGCCAGGAGGAAGCGAGCCAACCAAGTCAGCTCCCCATTGGGCGAATCGCCAAGGCGACGAAGTCAAAGTCAATTCTTCTGGTAGGCAATGGGGCACCTTGGCGTATTCTTGGCACTTTCGACATTTCTAAGCATATTCCTTGGCGTCCCGTAGGGCTTGAGGCCAGTAATATGCCGCCCCCATTACCTTTCCGGCCAGCACCTTTCCTCCTGAGTGATTCCCACAAATCCCTTCATGTATTTTTGTCAACACGTATTGAGCTTCTTCCGGGGAGATGCACCTCAACAGAGGCATTGAGTGGCCCTTTCGATATAAAATTTCCTCGATTAAAGTGTAGCGTGCTGCTCAATTTCTAATCTTCATGGCCTCCTGTATGTCTTCTAGCAACTCATTGGTTTCCAAATACCTGAGTATGTCATCTGCCGAAGCTGGGGCTTTGGACAATACTTCCATTACTTATCTGCTCTGGTACTTCCACGATTCGGATCACTATTTGCTTGGGTACTGGCCTATAATTGGTATATTTTCGACATTTTTGTAAACGCCGCCAAAGCTATATATTATTACCGATGTAACAATATAAACGCTGGAAAACTCAAAAATTTATCAGCATAAAATTGTTCAATTGTCGGCATTTTTTTAAACACTGTGAAAGCTATATATTATCATAGGCGTAATAATATAAATGTCAAGAAATGACTAATTTACTAGAGTATAATTAATATATTTTCGACATTTTTCTAAATGCCGCCAAAGCTATATATTATTACCGGTGTAAAACTATAAATGCCAGAAAATTCAATTATTTATCGGCATAAAATAAGCGCCGGCCATAACATATTTTTACTGGTGCATAAACAACCGCTGATGATATAAACATCGGTAGTTCTTAATTTTTTTGTAGTCATTGATAAATTCAGCTGGTTTTCTTCATTGACTACCCGTCTCAATGATTTCATTAATATACGTGGGTTCTATATCAATTTGACTTAGTGGAGTTGAGACAAACACATCAACACATTGGACAGGTGTGTAATGATATGAGGATTCTTCTTGATATGCATCATCGTCACTTGATTCGCAATCATGTTCTTCTGACAAAGGCCCTGGTGGGATGTCATATACATTCCTATTAGTGAACTTCTGTACAACATACTAACTACCTTTCACCCTTAAATATTTTACGTCAAAACATTGGGAAGCCTAGCATGCGAACACAAATGGTTCATCCTTATTACAAGTCTTGTCCATATTGACACTAGTCATATGTTGATCTACTCGTACCCCTCGTTTTGGATCACCAATGTCAAACCATTCACATCTAAACAAGTACACACGATGTCATCCCATGTAGTGTAACTCCATGACATCATTGATAACACCATAGAAATCTACATTATTGGACTCATTGTCACTAGTTACCAACACACTTGAATTTTGTGTACGCCGACATTGTTCATGATGCTTCGTATGGAACCTTTTCCATTTATAATGCAGGCAGCATATTATGTAATCGAACGGTCAGGATCGAATGCTAACGCATATAGATCAATGGACACATCCAATGGGTTGATTGCTCTTTGCTCTTAAACCTATTACGATATTTTGAACAAATCACCATTTATAGTTTCGTTGTAGTAGTCAAATTATGCGCATTGCATGTAAGAAGAGAGAAAGATAACTTACATGTTTCTTGAACCATCTTGGAAACTCATTCTGATGCGTGCAATTGACATAATTTGGGTTATTTTCCTTACATTTGTCGTAGTGCTCGCCGCACATAGAATACAAAATTTCATAAGCTCTAAATCAAATTTGGACGTGGGACATGCAACATAATACGTAGTATTCCAAGAAGAAATACGTAAGCATTCGTACAACTTGAAGTAAGTATTTGTAATTGAGAAATGCTTGATGCATACTCTTGGTAGGGTGCAATCTTTGTTCAGTTGTTAAGCACGTACTAGCGAACGTACCAGTGGGTTGAGGTAAGGAGCTTATCATCTATTTGCACATTAGACGTTGTACCCAAATGATGAACTTTCTAGTTGAAAATTGAGAATCCTTCTATAGTATCTTCTTCTCGGCCATCAATGTTGCGGTTCGCTTGATTAAACCTTGTCTTAGCATCTTACAAATACATCAAGCAAAATGTCAAGCATTCGAGGTGGTGAATGTAGGCTTTCACTATCGATCCTTCAGGGCGGGCTTTATTCTTAACATACAGCTTGGACTTTTCAAGATACCTCTCAAAAGAGTACATCCACCTGTATTGGACTGGACCTACAAGCATGACCTCACAAGGCAAATAGATAGCTAGGTGCACCATCACATAAAAAAATAGAGGGAATATCAACTCCAATTTGCATAGAAAGATGACGATATTAGTTTAAAGTTGGAATCGGAGGTTGATATTCAGTGTTCGTGCACACAACTCTTTAAAGAAACTAATAAGTTTATTCAAGGCCAATGTAATATCTTTTCTTAAGTACCCACCAACAACGATTGGAAGTAGTCTTTGTAAGCATGGTTGTCATGGCTTTTCAACTCTGATAGGTTGCAATCACATATAGAATCACATCGTGAAATATTGGCAGTGAAATTATCAGGAAATTTCACATCAGACAACCACTCGCAAAATTTATGCCTCTCATCTTCGTGTAACACCGCTCACCTTGGTGCTTCAATTGTAATTCCTTTTTTACACCCGAACTGGCCAGGTCACGCTGTGTATTCATATTATCTTTAGTTTTTCTAGGAATGTTCATTAAAGTGCTGAAGATTTTATTAAAAATGTTCTTCTCAATATGCATAACATCTAGATTATGACAAAACTTAATTGTTGACCAATAAGGTAATTTGAAGAATATGCTATTCAAATGTTGGACAAATGTTCTGC
The DNA here is from genome assembly GCF_001411555.2 of Juglans regia. Taxonomy (NCBI): domain Eukaryota; kingdom Viridiplantae; phylum Streptophyta; class Magnoliopsida; order Fagales; family Juglandaceae; genus Juglans; species Juglans regia. The sequence continues at coordinate 7,592,875 of NC_049910.1, read as the reverse complement.
TTATGAATTAACTATTACTGCTACATGCTTTTATAATAAGTGAGGCACTTTTCTTTTCTTGCCTATGATGCTCCATTATTCTTCCATTTTACGGGATCTGGCAAAGGAACTTTTAGAAAATTTTACGGCAATTAAAATGGCAAAAGCCTTCTTTGTAAACAGTGGATCAGAAGCCAATGATACTCAGGTTTGCTTTGTTTAAGGAAGCATCTGACATGGAGTTGTGTGGAGAGTAATTTCATATCTCAAGTTCTAATATTCTCAAACTCTGTAATAACAAAGATATAGATGCCACTCTCTCTAGCAAGATATCATTCATGCATGTTATCTATAATTCTCAAGACAAATTTATCAGTACATGTAAAATACAAGAAGAGAAGAATATGATAGATATATTAACATGTGGATATTGGACAAATGTTGCTAGCACGCCGCCCCCACCCCCCCCAAAGCGCTAGTCAAGAAAAATAATGCGTCTATAACAACTTGAATTTTTTCTTGTAGGTGAAGCTGGTTTGGTATTATAAAAATGCACTTGGAAGATCAAATAAAAAGAAATTTATAGCTCGAGAGAAGTCGTATGTTGAGCACGCAATTTGTGTTGTTCTTTATATTCTCTTGACATTGTGCTCCAAGTAGCTTATGCTTCTTTGAATTCTGACAGGTATCATGGTTCAACTTTGATATCAGCTAGTCTTTCTGGGTAGGCTTACATACAGAATTTTTTTTTTTTTCAGTTTGAGACTTTTTGTACTCATGCAAATTCTTATAGTCCTTTTACTGGAGGATTTTTTCACAGCCTTCCCGCTTTGCATCAAAAATTTGATTTGCCAGCTCCATTTGTATTGCATACTGATTGCCTTCATTACTGGCGCTTTCATCTTCCAGGTTATCACCACATCTGATGCCTAGGATTTTCTTGTTATCATATTTGGTTATCATTTAAATTAGGAATATGAATGCATATTCCAGGTGAAACAGAGGAGGACTTCTCAACCAGATTAGCCAATAATTTGGAGAATCTTATCCTCAAAGAAGGACCAGAGACAGTAACTAACTTAATTTAAAATCATTAAACTTTTTGAGGAAATGATTCTGCCACTGTAATGATTGTCTTTTGTTGCTGAATTTATATGGTTGCTCATTTCAGATTGCTGCTTTCATTGCCGAACCTGTCATGGGGGCAGGAGGTGTGATACTTCCTCCTGCAACATAGTTTGACAAGGTAAATGGTTTGTATCTTAAAATGCACCATATGTCATACTCAGAGTTTCTACCTTTCAAGGGGCATTTAAATAAATGCTTGAATGGCACATATTAAGATCAACACATTTTCAAGGAAATCCTTCCAGTATACAATGACCATACAGATGGTTTCTGAATGGCATACTTAGGAAATCCAACATGCCATGCGACCTTAGTTATTGGGCCTGAGCCAGCCCGGGGTTTGAATTGACTATGAAGTAAACTTAACTGACTCACTGAGTTTCTTCAATTTTACCAACCAGTTTCCAAGAGTTGAGTCAAGTAAAATTGTATAATCTTGAGCCTTGATAAGTCATTCTGTTCCATCTCCTTACTATCAGCCAAGAGGGACACTGGGATCATAAGAAAATCGTTCTACACTATAATCCTTTCTGTTTCAAGATTAACTCGGCAGAATTAACATGGTCACACAAATGGGAACATGTATGATGCAGGTAAAGATGCAATTTTTGCCATGTGGTGCCAGTTATTGTCGGCAAAGAAAACTGGTTTCGTCAAAATCTCGTATTGGCCGACCTATACCTAGTTATTACTTTTGTCATGAAAGTAGTCCTTGATTTCTAGAAGTACATTATACACAGAAGAACACCCACTTCATTTCTACTTTCAATACTTAAAATGACTAATTAAGTTCAGACATTTATTCTGTTATCATTTTTCTTAAATTTTTTTTCCTTGGTGATGGTACCTGCCACCTCTCAGTTTTGATTATGTGTTATTATGCTTTGAATACCAAAAAGACCTCTCTTTCCCCTCCTGAAATTGTTGGAGAAGACACATTAGACAATAAAATGCTTCATATTTGATGTAGATTCAAGCTGTTGTAAAGAAATATGACATTCTTTTTATTGCTGATGAGGTACTACTCTCTGTTTCTAATATTACCATATACGTGTGCAAATCTTAATTTGTTTCATGGTATTCTAAGGCCTGATTTGTTCATTTATGTTTATCCTAGGTGATTTGTGGATTTGGAAGGCTGGGCACAATGTTTGGGTGCGACAAGTACAACATAAAACCAGACCTTGTGTCCCTTGCAAAGGTAAAGTTGGGATATAATTGAACTCAAAGACAGATCCTCAAAGCCTGGCAGAAAGCACAGTTTTCAATATTATGTATTGAATTTTCCAGGCCCTTTCTTCTGCATATATGCCTATTGGCGCTGTACTTGTGAGCCCCGAAGTATCAGAAGTCATACATTCTCAAAGCAACAAACTCGGTATATTGAACACTCATGAGCAAGTCTCTCAAATTGATGATTATTTAGTATATGACCGTGTTTACCTTTTCTTTCAGGTACTTTTTATCATGGATCTACTTATTCTGGACACCCAGTATCCTATGTCGTTGCAATTGAAACGCTTAAAATCTACAAGTGTGTTCTTTTCTTCTCATCCAATTTTACCTGTTCAAAGTTTTACTTCATAGTTCAGTTTACGTATATTGCATTGGAAGACCCTCAAAGATGACTGAATAGGACTTGATGGAGTTTTATCTTATCATACAATTTCTTTAATTGTCCCCCAAATGGTGGGTAGGGCTGTAAACTTTTCAGTTCGGACCGGACCAAAAATTTATTTGATTGGTTTTGGTCCTCTATTTGTGATGAATTCGGTTCTTGGTCCGGTCCTAGGGTGGGTGATTTTTGGACCGGACCAGACTGAAATCGACCGAACTATATATATATATTTAAGATATTATATGTATAAATATATTATTTTATATAGTAATTTTATAAGTTAATTATGTAATTTTCACCCCCGGGATGTGGGGGCGGGTCCGGGGGTGAAAACCCCACCTCCCACCCATGTGGGGCTGGGGGCGGGTAGCACCCCTACCAAAAACCCCTTATGGACTGAGTAGACCGGATTGAATTCACCCCTAATGGTGGGTCATGGCTTATATATGCATTTATGCAATGACATATACCTAAATATCTATACCTGTATATTCCGCATGATCAACATGAAGATTATATATTAAGACTGTCCTTGAGTGACAGCTATCTATCATCTTTACAGAGAGAAAAATTGCGGATCAAGTAAAGAGCATTTCCCCGAAGTTCCAAGATGGTGTAAAAGCATTTTCAGACAGTCCCATAATTGGGGAGGTACGTAATTGTCTCTAAAGTTTTTAATTTTTTAGTTAATGTGAAAACTTTTGAGACATTTGATTTGTATTACTCTTCTGAATATGCAGATTCGGGGAACTGGATTGATTCTTGGAACAGAGTTTGTAGATAACAAGTCCCCTAATGATCCATTCCCTCCTGAATGGGGCAAGTTCCATCTTAATTTTCTGTCTTAAAGTTTACTGCATGAATATATTTATTTATTGAGGGGATAAATTGGTTAGATTAAGGCTGCATAATTACCTATAATTTCTTTCATCAACTAGGTCAGAACATGTTGTAGATCTGCTTAAAGATTGTCCTGTTGTGATTACTCGTTTATGATGGTCCTCACGAAATGATTGAATTTAATATTTGGTTGAGATAGACAAGCATGCTTAGCTTTTCTTTCTAATCTTTTCTCTCTGAATCTTATACTTCTTATTGATATGTATTGCAGGGATAGGCTCTTATTTTGGAGCACAATGTGAGAAGCATGGAATGTTAGTACGTGTAGCAGGAGATAACATAATGATGTCTCCTCCATTTATTATCTCCCCCAAAGAAATTGACGAGGTAGGCTAGAGAACTAATTCTCATCTTCTTAGAAGATCAATAAGAAATAAGGAAAGTCTTATGTATCTGCTTCACAATTTGATTTTGCTAGGGAAAAAAGTTTTCTAGTGGATTATTTAGGGAGATATTGGAAGGAAGAATAGAGTCATGGGCATTAGAATTTAATTTACGTTTGCAATTATATTACTTACGAGTAATTTCTTGAAATCAGATATTGCTATAGTTCTCTCACAAAACTATTTTTTTCCCTGCTCCTTGTCTGTATTTGCTGTTGCTGATTATACATTTGCATTGTAGACATGTATAGACTGTTTTCATGAGGAAAACACATTGAAATTTGTGACTAAGAAAAAATTGCCACTAATGAAAAAGTGGTTACAAAATAAAAGAATCGAGTCTGTTTTGGATCATATGACTGACATGCTTTGCAACTTATTCTTCCTAAATTTGTGTCCAGTGCATTATTACATTGGTGTGAAATGGTAATTCTAATGATTTCCCAATATGATTGGAAGTTTTTGGGTCTCATGAGAATCAAATTCTGAAGTTCTGAATTGCTATAATTTTCAGCTAATATGCATTTACGGAAAAGCGCTGAGGGCTACTGAAGAGAGGGTGAAGGAACTCAAGTCTCAGCAGAAATAGTTTGTTGCTGATTATGCCGAAAAATCATCTTGCTTCTTGTAATGGACATCAATTCACTTAGTGACTTGTGAGACAGATGGTATTTTTATTTTATTTTTTATATCGAGACAGATGGTATTAAATAAAGCATCCATGTTATAACCTGTGAGAATTTATCTTTAGTTTTATTTCTCTGCATCTTTTCCTAATCTGGTTCTTCAAATTTAGATTTAGCTGACTCAGCAGGCAACTAGAAAGATCTTGCCCATGGCATGTGACCATAACATGAGGAGAGAGAGAGTTGCTAAGAGTTGGTTGCTTCATTCCTCTCATCAAAGTTATTTGATGATTTTTGTGGATTTGATTCATTAATTGTTCCAGATATCCTTTCACATGGGGTTTAGATGGCACAACAACCTTGGTCTCTGGTGTGTTTAAAGCACCCTTGTCATTCTCGAGAAGTGAGTACCATTGGGTGGATTCAGTCTCCGAGGAAAATATATAGTGGTGTTGGCTCTTTTAGCTGATTTGTGGTTTCTTGAGGGTTTGACCGTGAGAGAATGAAAAAGAAGTGAAAAAACTGCACAACACCCAATTAAGCAATAGACCTTGTAATGGTAGATAAACATTCAAGCGATCAATGGTCACCTGAGCCTGATGGTCTTCTTTATAAACCAAGATGGTAGATAAACATTCAAGTGATCGACGATCGAGACCTTAATTTTTTAGCTGTTCATGAAACTTGAAACTTTCTTTGATCCTTTGAGCATGAAGAACATGGTCTAAATTTGTGAAGCCTATTACGCCAAGGGTTTTGTTGCTTTTAGCAGGTTGACAATCTTCATGATTTGGCAAGATTTAAAAGGTGAAAAAAGCCGAAGGTGGCTATTAAAGATAAATATAAAGAGGAGTTGATTTCTTCTTTTGCTATTAACTCTAAACAGCAGTAGAAACCCAGAGGGTAATATAATATGGAGGATATGTTTTAGTTCTTTGATCTTTTTTTTTTTTCTTCCCCTCTCAGTGGAGATTAGATCCTAGAGCAGCTTGGGGAACCATTTTATTCGTGTATAAAAATAGATGCTTATGAAACCGGAAAGAAAATTAGTGGACGTTTATGCTTTATACTAAGATTATCTTTGTGAAACAATTAAAAGTGCAAATTATGGAGCTTACAAGATGAAATTGAACAAACAATACAACAAAAATCAAGGTGTAACATCACTTGATGATTAAGAAGATACTAATAATGGTTGTGAATCTAAAGATGAGGTCGCGAGTATACCATCCATACCTGATGTTGTTGATATAGAAACAACATCATATTTCTTGGATATTTTAGTTCCGACATCTTCAATCTCTCCATATTTCTCTTGAAGGTTAGAAACTTTTGGCGACATTTGGTTGGCCTCCAATTCCCTTGCAACTTCTCTCATTGAAGGTCGTTCCTTTCCATTCAAGTTCAAGCATCTTTTTGCAAGGTTTACAACCGCAATGATTTTTTCTTTTTCTGCTTCCTTCAAGACTCGATTATCAAGGATGTCAAATAAATTGTTCCCTTCCATCGAACTAACGAAAAATGCAGCTAAACTTTTGATATCTCTGGTTCTTAATGATGAGATAGCTTTTTCTCCAGTCAAGAGCTCAACAAGAACAACGCCAAAACTATAAACGTCACTGTTATCTGTAAACTGGCCTGACCAAAAATGCTCAGGGTCTACATATCCAAAATTTCCATGTACTAGTGTGCTTAGATGAGTTTGATCGATAGCAATAGATCTTAAAATTCTGAAATCTGCTACTTTTGCTCTATACTTGTCATCTAAGAGGATGTTTGTAGACTTAATGTCGCGATGGTAAATTGGTGAAAAAGCTGCTGAATGCAAGTAGAAAAGAGCCCCTGCAGCTTCTATAGCAATTCGTAAACGCATATCCCATGTTGGTGGAAACTCCTCATTTTGGCCATTGAGATATTGGGCAAGAGTTCCATTAGGAATGAATTCATAAACTAGAAGCGGAACTTCTGTCTCCAAACAACAGCCAAGCGGCTTAACCACATTCCTGTGATTAATTTGTGAAAGAATCACAACTTCATTTATGAATTCTTGAAGTTTCTCTTCATCTATTATGTTGGATTTTTTTATTGCAACAATTCTTCCATCGGCCAACATACCTTTGTAAACAGTGCCTTGTCCACCATGTCCAATTATTCTATCTACACTAAAACGATCAGTGGCCTTCTCCAATTCCTTTGAATTAAACAATTTGGTGTACTCAACATTGTCTTTGTTGTTTGTAGAAAGTTGTTGCTCTAGCAGTAGTCCACCATTTTGTTTGAAGAACTTCTCCTTGCGTTTAATCCTCATCCTTTTCTTTATCGCTTTGTATGACCACCTTCCACCGGAAATCAGAAATAAGACACCAAGGCTTGCGCTAACACCTATATATTTGACTCAACGAAATTGAAAGATTACTCCTTGCAGTAGTACTAATGGTAAAATAATAAAATGGATGATTAAAAACATCAAGTTTGTCATTGTGGGGAGAGAATAGTAAGAAGTGTTGTCTATCCCTTAAACCAATACCACTGGAACAGACATGTTTGGATTCGGCTCTGTGAAATTGTTCTCAAACCATTTCTGGTCAACCAAAAATGCGTAGTTGCAGTACTCACTATATACTACTGCGACTAATACTACTTTTCGGCTCTATAGTTGTATTGAATGCATGGAGATTAGAAGGGATTGTAATTTGGCAACAGTTTGTGGCGTTGCAAAAACCTCCATTTGTGAATGGAGCTCTGTTACAAGGGGTTTGCACCCACCATATGAAATCGATTCATCGAACGAGGACCACATGGAGGCATAGTTGTCGCAACCCATGGCAACGAAGCTGTTCTTGTTGGCGGAGAAGGCAAAAGGACTTTTCTCTAACTTCAGATTCTTTTTACTATTCGTGACATTGGTACAGCTCGAAAACATGGAATAATTGACGAGAACTGTGCCTGCAACGATGTTAATCTTCAGCACCTCCAGGTCGAACCTCTTCAGAAAGGGTACTTTTGGAAATCCCAGATCGTTATAAGAGTCATTTCTGCAGACTATTTCAAACCAATCTCCTACGTAGCAACCATTTCCGATTCCAAATGGGTATGGAATGTTAACGTTATTCCCAGTCTTGTGGACATGAACTGCTTATTACGTTCAATGCTCACGCGATTGCATTGACTGAGCACATGACTAACACAAGCATCCGAAACAGTAACATTTGCAATGCCATATAGATCTCTTTCTATGATGATTATGATCAATTATTGAGGCCAAAGCCTCGGATCGGTTTATATTGTATCACTTTCTTCAGATATTTCAAAGCTGGAAGTTGCCTTGAAGGCCAAAGTTAGTATGAAAGAAAGTTCTCAGATATAGGGGAAAAAGAAAGACCTCATGATCAAAGTCATCTTTACATATGAAGCTAGCTTGGAATTTATTGAAAGGTAATTCTCTTTGGTCCAATTTTTTTCATGGTAAATATGTTGGGGATAGACATATTTCTATGGTGGATCCAAAGAAAGGGTCCCTTTTTTGGAAGTTGATGTTATAGAATATTCCTCTTGTGCAAGCTCATTCTAAATGGAAAGTGAGGGAGGGAAACCTATTCTTTTGGCATGATAATTGGCATGATCCTTCTCCTTTAAGTGAGAGTACTCAGATATCTGATTTGCCGAATCTTAAATTGGAAGATTGTAAAACTGAGTTGGGTTGGAACTTGGAGTTATTTACTCTGTTGATTGGTCATCAAAAAGCTGAAGATATTATCTTGCAGCTGGGGAGGATTAAAGATGGGCGAGATGTTCTGATTTGGCTCCCGAATGCTGATGGGAAATTTTCTTCTAAAAGCATGTGGAATTGTATTCGTTCGAGGGGTCTACTATTTCCTTGGGCAAAATGGGTCTGGAACCCAGCTCTTCCAAAAAAAATTTCGATTACAATGTGGAAGGCCATTCATGATTGTCTGCCGGTGGATGATTGCATAAGGAAAATTGGTATTCCTATAGTTTCCCATTATGATTGTTGTTTGTCATATGGTGATGAGGACCTTAATCATATTCTTGCGAGATGGGAGTTTGCAGAAAAAATTTGGAGAATTTGCTCAGTTGTTCTAGGAGTACCTTTGATGGTAGGTAGTTCATGGAGACATAGGGTGGATTGCTGGCATAGGAGGGCGAGGAATTCTAATCGTCCTGGGCAATTATTTGGTATTCTCCCGGCTATCATTACTTGGAGGCTATGGGGGCATCGTTGTAAGGCTAGGATGGAAGGTGTGAGGGATTCGGTCCAACAGGTTTGGTGTTCCATAAAATATTGGGTGTAATGGATTGCTTTAAAGCTTAGGGAGGTAAATGTGCTCACTTGGCGAGATGAAGGTATTTTACAATGTTTCAATTTGCTCTTAAATTCCCTGAGAAAGGAGATTGCCATTTTGGTTATGTGGAAACATCCTAAGCCAGGTTGGGTTAAGTTGAATGTGGATGGTTGTTCTCTGGGTAATCCCGGTGCTTCGGGTGCGGGTGGAATTATTAGGGATTATAAAGGGGATTTGATTTGTGGGTTTGCCGCTACGACTGGTTATAATTCTAACAACTTTGCTGAATTGATGGGTTTACTCCATGGGCTTCGACACATTGATCAGTTGGGTCTTTTATGTGTGGAAATTGAATTGGATTCCTTGTTAGTGCTTAACTGGTTGAGGGCTCAGAGATATGGTCTATGGTATATGGAGAATTATTGGGAAGAAGTACAACGAAGGCTAGCTGGACTTCAACTTTCTTTAGTTCATTGTTACAGAGAAAGTAATTCGGTTGCTAATGGTTTGGCTAAAATGGGTGCGAAAGGTTTAACTGGTTCTTGGGCTACGTTATCTAAGTTGCCTGCTCCCATTAGAGGTAACATTAGACTTGATAGAGGGGGTCTTCCCTATATTTGAAAAGTTCGCAGAGTTGGCTAGGGGGGACATCGATCCAGGTATGTTTTTCTTGCAGGTTAATACTTTGGGTCTTGGTTTTGTATCTTTTGGTTTTTTTTGTACCGTTGTTAAATTAAGTTGGATATTTGAGGTATGGTTTTGGTCTTAGTCCTATATTTGTAATCCTAGACCTCTGGATGTAACCACGGTATTCTTCTGCCAAAAGTGAGGGTATTAATAAAATTGGGACGGGGTCACAATTGGACATGTCACCTTCGGCTCTTTAAAAAAAAAAAAAAATCAGACTATGGTTATCCGAATAATTTCTATGAAAGTTACATAAGCTGTCGGAAAAGTCAGTTTCAAATTAAAGGTACTTACTGATCAGATTAAAGGGTCCCAAGGCCACATATAGGTCGCGCGCCTATCCCCTCCTCTCATGCATGCCTGATCTCTAATGTAATACTTATCATGACTCAAGTTGCAATTTTGAATTAACAACCCAGTAGCACTGTACGTACATCGACATATATATGCATGGTCAGCAGGTCGGCTCTATTACTAATACATACTAATTAATGATTCCAGGAAACTTGAATTAAGTCATTATATTCAGCTCTATTATATATGCATGGTTGTTAAGAGATAGTTAATTACGATCATTACACAACTTAGACGTTCCATCTAATAAATAATTATTATGAAATTTACCACTTAATTATACTTTTATGATCATACTTTCTCTCTTTTTTTTTTTTTTTTTTCCTTCCTTCTAAGCAAGCAAACTTCATTAAAATAAAAGCTGATACATGTTAGAGGGAGTGGGGTTCCCCAACAAAATACCCCAAAACAACGACCATAGTGCAATTGTGGTGAAAAAAAGAAAAAAAAAAAAGAGGTTCTGAGACCAATTTCTTGGTCTCTACTCAAGCCCTGCTAAGAAGGAACTGTCTTAAAAGACGTTTTGAAGGTAAGCCACCGCTAGAAGCGGTGCAAGCGGATGCACAATAGTTGAAAGTCTTGAGATATTTGTTGGTGAGGTCCTTAGTCTCTCACAAGATCATCGGTTAAGGAAAGTAAAAATTTGGATAGATTGGCATGGGAAGGGCATATCTGCAGTGAAGGAACAGTCAACCCACGCCTCTGGAGTGGCGCGTGAGGACCATGCGTCGGTTGAATGGAGGAGGGGTCTAGCCAATCTGAACGATTAAAGGGTGGGGAGTCTAGTAGTGCATCGCGTGTAGTCGGCAGAGCTGTCAGAGTGCGGCGGCGCATGAAGACCACGAGTAGAAACAAACCGCACGTGGGGGCCAGTACACGTAGACATTTTGGGCGTGGTTTCGTGTCGTCCCAGTAGATTGGCGGGAGGGGAACGTCGTGGTGGGGTGCGTGTCGTCTGTTCATGGCTGGAGTGCAGCACATCTGAGAAAATTTGTGCCGGTGGAAAAATACTACCATAAAAGTATATTCACAAATAGGTAGTGGAAATGAAGAGGAAAAGGAAAAGGAAATAGAGAGGAAGGTGGAGCCAAGGCTCACTCCTTCCTCTTCGACAACGGCACTTGGAAGGATTGGTTTTCTTTCTAAAGAGAAGGCAGAGCTTCTCTGTCTAACAAATGGAGAGAAAAAGGATTCCTTATGATCATACTACTTATTAGTGGATTAATTATTTTATTTCCTTTATTAATTAATATTTCTCGCAATAAGTCGAATTAATCCACAGCCAATCGTACTGATCACCAATCAACTGAATATTATTAGAGCAAAATATCTTTAATTCTTGACTTTGTAAGTCAAGGATGTTGAGCGAAAAATGGTATATTCTATATAGAAAAGATCGGTCATCAAGGAAAAGAACAAAAAAATATCATCAGAAGATCAAGTCAATGAATTTAGAGAATCATTAATTCGCAGCAGCGTGTTCCTTACTCCCAAGAAAATAAACGAAAGTTCTCATCATGTGTTTGTTTGAGAGTTCATGTTGGTATCACCCGCAACCGAAAAAAAAGAGTTTTTTGCTTGTGGGTTTTTTTTCGGCTTCTCTCTCTAAACTCTCTCGCTTCTCTCTAAACCACCCGCAACCTTTAGAGCTTCTATATATGTTGCCTTGTCGTTCTCTTTGTACAAGGCAAAATGATCAGCTTTGTGCTCAAGAGATGCTTCCTCGGTTTTCTGGCGCTTACCACACTCTGAATCATCCATTTTATATATTTTTTTTTACTCTCTACTCCACGTGACTCTTTATTGGTGGTCAAGAAACATATAGGCTTTGATTTAAAAAATTAAATAAATAGAGTCTGACTACTTTATCAATATTTTTTTATAAAAAAATATTTATCATATGTATGCTTTGATTTTAAAAAAATAGGTGTAATCCAGAATCTGGATTTCGGGTTTTTAAAAACTGGTTTCAATCCGGGTTCTAACCCAAGTTTGACCTGGACTAACCTAGTCGAGAATACCCAAACTCCCGAGTTGGAACTCGAATGAACAGTCCGAAAAAGAGGACACCCAAGTGTTGTTCATGCTCCAATGTGATAGTGATTGGACATCATGATCATGTTTATTATTATTTCATAATATTTGTGAATATCCAAATTACACGTATGCCCCCATCCACTAAAGGCTGAATGAATTATAATTCTTTCCGCCAATAAATATGTGTGGAAAGTGTTTGCTTATATATATATGTATGTATGTATGTATGTATGTAAAGTACTTAGAGCGAATATACTGGCCGGTAATCTTCCAATTACCTGGGTCCTGTGTATCCGAATCTAATTTCTGATTAACTTGTGCTTGCTTTCAGTTTTTTTCAATTTAATTGTTTGAATCACTTCAAGAAAAGGCCATTTTTCAGTGCCCTAATTAGTCGTAAAAAAATGCCAAAAATTGCCACAAATAGACTTTTCCATCGATTTCTCATTCGACGCAAGATGGATGCCAATGTTTCTTTACAATTGTTTTTTAGCAACGATTTCAAATAATTGTTGAAAATAAATATAATTTCCAACTATATGAAATTGCCGCAAATAATTCCTATAAATGCCAGGAAAAAGCCCAATGGATGATCATATCATCTTTGGTGTTAATGCCAAAACTTGCATAACAGACCGGAAAATGAAGAAAGAGTCATTCCTAATCCATGTTGGTAATTCGGGCTTCGATATGTTACTCTTCGCGCTCATCCATGAAATAAATAATAAATGAGTAAATAAAAGGAGACAAAAGAATTTAGGTGTTCGGCAAAAAAGCCTACATCCACTAGTTGTCGAGGGTAAAATCCACTATATCAGTGATGATTTTATAATGTCTTGTAGTCTCACATATCACTCAATACAATGAGAGAATTTAGTCTTAGGAGAGTCTCTCTAGAGAATTGGTGACGCCGTCTATGGGATCGACTTTTTCTTTATATCGGAATTGGGAGATGGATATTCTCCGACTCACAGGATCATCTACAAAAGTTTAGATTCCTTGGTTTGTGACATGGTCTCCAAAAAATAAATAGATTAACCATTACTGCTACATGCTTTATAATAAGTGAGGCACTTTTCTTTTCTATCCTATGATGCTCCATTATTCTTCCCTTTTACAGGATCTGGCAAAGGAACTTTTAGAAAATTTTACGGCAACAAAAATGGCAAAAGCCTTCTTTGCAAATAGTGGATCAGAAGCCAATAATACTCAGGTTTGCTTTGTTTAAGGAAGCATCTGACATCGAGTTGTGGGGAGAGTAATTAAATAAATCAATCATATCTCAAGTTCTAATATTCCCAAAGTCTGTAATAACAAAGATATAGTTGTCACTCTCTAGCAAGATATCATTCATGCATGTTATCTATAATTCATATTTGATGCAGATTCAAGCTGTTGTAAAGAAATATGACATTCTTTTTATTACTGATAAGGTACTACTCTTTGTTTCTAATATTACCATATACGTATGCAAATCTTAATTTGTTTCATAGTACTATAAGGCCTGATTTGTTCATTTATGTTTATCTTACGTGATTTGTGGATTTGGAAGGCTGGGCACAATGTTTGGGTGCGACAAGTACAACATAAAACCAGACCTTGTGTCCCTTGCAAAGGTAAATTTGGGATATAATTAAACTCAGAGACAGATCCTCAAATCCTGGCACAAAGCATAGTTTTCAATTTTATGTATTGAATTTTCCTGGCCCTTTCTTCTGCATATATGGCAATTGGCGCTGTACTTGTGAGCCCCGAAGTATCATAAGTCATACATTCTCAAAGCAACATATATTGAACACTCCTGAGCAAGTCTCTCAAATTGATGTTTATTTAGTATATGACCGTATTTACCTTTATTTCAGGTACTTTTTCTCATGGATTTACTTATTCTGGACACCCAGTATCATGTGTCGTTGCAATTGAAGCGCTTAAAATCTACAAGTGTGTTCTTTTCTTCTCATCCAATTTTACCTGTTCAAAGTTTTACTTCATAGTTCAGTTTACGTATATTGCATTGGAAGACCCTAAAAAATGGACGGAATAAGGAGCTGATGGAGTATTATCTTGTCATACAATTTCTTTAATTGTCCCCCCAAATGGTGGGTAGGGCTCTAAACTTTTCGGTTAGGACGGGACCAAAAATTTATTTGATCGGTTTTGGTCCTCTATTTGTGACAAATTCGGTTCTCGGTCTAGTCCTAGGGTGGGTGATTTTTGGACTGGACTGGACTGAAATCGACCGAACTATATATATTTAAAATATTATATATATAAATATATTATTTTATATAGTAATTATATAAGTTAATTATGTAATTTTCTTCTATTCTATTATCGTTAATTATAAGTTAATAAGTTAATTATGTAATTTTCACCCCCGGGATGTGGGGGCGGGTCCGGGAGTGAAAATCCCACTCCCTACCCATGTGGGGCGGGGGGCGGATAGCACCCCTACCAAAAACCCCTTTTGGACTGACCAGTCCGGACTGAATTCACCCCTAATGGTGGGTCATGGCTTGTATATGCAAATATGCAATGACATATACCTAAATATCTATACATGTATATTCCGCATGATCAACACAAAGATTATAGATTAAGACTTTCCTTGAGTGAAAGCTATCTATTTTCTTTACATAGAAAGAAAAATTGTGGATCAAGTAAAGAGCATTTCCCCGAAGTTCCAAGATGATGTAAAAGCATTCTCAGACAGTCCCATAATTGGGGAGGTACTTAATTGTCTCTAAAGTTTTTAATTTTTAGTTAATGTGAAAGTCTTATGTATCTGCTTCACAATTTGATTTTGCCGGAGAAAAAAGTTTACTAGCGGATTATTTAGGGAGATATTGGAAGGAAGAATAGACTCGTGGGCATTAGAATTTAATTTACGCTTGCAATTATATTACTTACGAGTAATTTCTTGAAATTAGATATTACTATGGTTCTCTCCCAAAACTATTTTTTCCCTGCTCCTTGTCTGTTTTGGATTATATGACTGACATGCTATTGCAACTTATTCTTCCTAAATCTATGTCCAATGTATTGACAGATTTATTTCTTTCCATACATGCACCGAATCAAGACTCACACAATTTTTGTAATTAGCTTATCTTTAGAACTCAATCAAATTAGTCCACTTTCCTTGTATATATATTTCCTTAGCTAGTTCGTTGTACATCTATTTATTTGAAAAACTTAATACGAAACACACGATTATTCAGTCCAATACTTCTCTCTATTTTTCCTTTTAACATGGTATCAGCCTAAAATCAAAGATCCAGCCACTCTGCCATGGCTGACACCAGTACCCCACCCATTCCTTCCTCTTACCTTCTTCACCCCTCAGATTCTCCAAGTTTAATTCTCGTCAATGGCCTTCTCACATGTGACAACTACCCAAAATGGTAAAAAGCCATGACCAGAGCCCTTAATGCCAAGAATAAACTTGGCTTTGTCGATGGCACCCTCATACCCCTTGAACCTACCAAACCAAAATATACTCAATGGAACCAAACGAAGGATATGGTCCTTACCTGGATCCTCAACTCCATCAGCCCTTCCCTCACCAATTCCCTCGAATATCATACCGATCCCCGTGCGGTCTGGCTCGACCTCTCTTCCCGTTTCTACCATGGAAACAAAGCCCGCATCTATCACCTAAAACGAGCCCTCTCCTCCCTGCAGCAAACCACAAATTCTGTCCATGATTATTTCAACCAAATCAAACAGTTGTGGGATGAACTTAGCCATCTCCAAACCGCAACTGACCTCAAAGACATTCAATGACAGGCTAATGATGAACGTGTTTTCCAATTTCTTCTTGGGCTCAATGATTCTTTTGCTCCTCTTCGCACCCAAATTCTGGCCATGGATCCGCTTCCCAACATAGGCAAAGTCTTCTCCATCCTGTTTCAAGAAGAGCAATAGAGGCTCCTCAATCTCCAACCCTCAGCATCCGAAACCATGGCCATGGCTACCCGCACTGCTGCTCGCCCACAGCCTCCTCTGAAGTGCACCGCATGCGGCAAAGATGGCCACACGTGTGACCGTTGTTGGACCCTCATCGGGTACCCTCCAGGCCGAGAGCCTCACACCAACAAATCTCAGTCGTCCATCCTAGGGCCACCTCCATCGACTGCAAATCTTGTTTCCCTTCCTCCTCCGTCGACTGCGAACCTGGTTTCTCTCCCTCCGGAGTTGTATTAGAAGCTGCTCAACCTCCTAGCACCACCGCCCGCTTCGATTGACCCATCCTCTACCCCTTTTGCTGGTAACCTCTTCTCCCCATCTGATTTATCCTTCAATCGACACCTTTATTGGGTGGTGGAGAGTGGTGCGAGCCACCACATCTGTCACCAACGGGAAGCCTTTGTCGATTTGAAGTCCCTTGCCTCTCTGCATCACATTCGGCTTCCTACGGGACAAGATATCCCAGCCGAAGGGTTGGGTTCTTGTCGTCTCTCCCCTTCTCTCACATTACAAAATGTTTTTTATGTTCCACTTCTATCCTTCAACTTACTCTCAGTTTCCCAAATTGCCATTCATAATTCTTGTCTTATAACATTTTCCTCTAATTCTTGTTTATTTCAGGACTCTCCATCGATGAAGCTGATTGGAGCGAGTAATCTATGCAATGGGCTCTACGTGTACCGCCCCGAACCCCCTGTCATTTTTGCTGCTCAAACTACTGCAAATAAGACTCTATGGCATCAACGTCTAGGTCATCCCTCCAGTTTTAATATTCCCAGTATTTTTAATTCTCCTTGTAATCTTTCTGAATGTGATGTTTGTGCTCGTTCTAAATACAAAAGATTACCTTTTTCATCTTATGCAAATAAAAGTGATTATCGTTTTAATCGCATTTTTTGTGATATTTGGGGTGGTTATCGCATGGCATCCTTATGTGGCGCTCATTATTTTCTCACAATTGTTGATGATTTTTCTCACATAACGTGGGTATATCTTATGCGTTTTAAATTTGAGGCTTACACCCATTTAATGCACTTCTTCGCTCTTGTCCACAATCAGTTTAACACCACCGTAAAAATTATTAGAACTGATAATGGACAAGAATTTCTTTCCCATCATTCTCAAACATACCTGCACACACACGACATCATTTATGAACGTACTTGTGTTGAAACTCCCCAATAAAATGGTATTGCGGAGCGTAAACACCGGCACCTTCTAAATGTTGCCCGCAGTCTTCGTTTTCAAGCACACTTACCTCTATCTTTTGGGGTGATTGTGTCCTCACCGCAGCCTATCTCATCAACCGCACTCCTAGCCGCACTCTCCAAAATAAATCCCCTTTTGAAATTCTGTTCAGTAAAACTCCCAACTATGATCATCTTCGTGTATTCGGTTGTCTTTGTTATGCTCGAACTCTCAGCACTCACCGCGACAAGTTTTCACTCCGTGCCACTAAATGTGTCTTCCTTGGCTATCCAAGCACACATAAAGCCTACAAGCTCTACAACCTCTAGACTCAATCCGTCTTCTACTCCCGAGATGTCACCTTCCACGAACAAACATTCCCTTTCCAAGATCTTCATGACACTCCATCTCTTTCAGCTCCTATTGTTCCTCTTCCCGTCCCTCAACCTATTATATCTCTTGACTCTCCTATCTCTTCTGACTCTCCTGCCTCTCCTGTTTCTTTTGACTCTTATGTCCCTCCTAATTCTCCGTCCCCCACGACCTTGATCAACCCCTCTCGTTCAGCTCCTCGCCCTCGCCGCACTATTACTCGACCTGCCTACCTTCACGACTATATTTGTCCCACCTTACATGCAGAGCCTACGACATCTACACCTACTTCATCGGTTTCAGGTATTGCTCACCCTTTATCTGCTTTTCTTTCATATTCCTGTTTTGCTCCCTCACATATTACTTATTTGAATGCTGTTTTGCTCCCTCACATATTACTTATTTGAATGCTCTTACATCTTGTATTGAACCCTCTTGCTATACTGATGCTATCCGCCACTCTCACTGGCGCGAAGCCATGACTGTTGAGCTTCGTGCTTAAGAGGATAATTCCACCTGGACTCTTGAGCCTCTTCCTCCTGGTAAGAAACCTATTGGGTGCAAATGGGTTTTCAAAACCAAACTCAAAGTCGACGGATCCATTGATAGGTACAAAGCTCAGCTTGTTGCCAAAGGATACACTCATGTTGAAGGCCTTGATTACCATGAGACTTTTGCTCCAGTCGCCAAAATGACCACGGTCCGCTGCTTATTGGCAGTTGCAGCTATCAAAAATTGGATTATTCATCAGCTCGATGTCAACAATGCTTTCTTGCATGGCGATCTTGATGAAGAAGTCTACATGACCCCACCACCTGAATATTGTCCTAAGGGGGAGACCCGCGTCTGTCGCCTCAGAAAATCCCTCTATGGCCTCAAACAAGCCTCCCAGAACTGGTTTTTTAAACTAACCTCTGTGCTTCTTGATGCAAGTTTTCATTCATCTCAGGCAGATCATTCTTTGTTCACTCTCACCACTTCCACCAGCATCATTCTTGTTCTTGTTTACGTTGATGACATCTTAGTAGCTGGTAACGACCTCTCTCAGATTGATATTTTCAAGAAAATTCTCTCCACTCATTTCAAGACAAAGGACCTTGGTTCCCTGAAATACTTTCTTGGACTCGAAGTTGCTCGCTCTTCCACAGGCATATTTCTTAATCAGCGTAAATATGCCCTCGACATCCTCTCTGACAGTGGACAACTTGGTGCACGAACTGCTCCTTTTTCTATGGAACAACATTTGAAGCTTACTACTCAAGATGGTGATCTCCTTCCTGATCCTGGCCTTTACCGTCGCCTTGTCGGTCGTCTCATCTATCTGACCATCACTAGACCAGACATTGTTTATGCCATCAACACACTCAGTCAGTTCATGCATGCTCCTCGGGTTCCCCACATGACTGCTGCTACCAGAGATCTCCGCTACCTCAAAGGCTGTCCCAGCCAAGGTATCTTCTTTCCTTCATCTAACAGTACACATGTTTCCGCCTATACAGATTCTGATTGGGCCAGCTGCCCCATCACCCGCCGCTCCACCACTGGCTACTTTATTCAGTTAGGCACCAGTCCGATCTCATGGCGCACCAAGAAACAGAGTACAGTTTCTCGTTCTTCTGCTGAAGCTGAATATCGAGCTATGGCCGTCACAACCTATGAACTCACTTGGTTAAAACAGCTTCTTACTGATCTTGGTGTCTCTCATCCTGAGCCTTTTACTTTATATTGTGACAATCAATCTGCACTGTATATTGCATACAATCCCGTGTTTCATGAGCGTACCAAACACATTGAGATTGATTGCCATATCATTTGTGACAAAATCCGCTCGGGCCTCCTCAAAGCTGTCCACACTTCTTCACATGAGCAAATTGCAGATATCTTTACCAAAGCTTTGGGATAGGAACTTTTTCATCATTTTTCGCTCAAGTTGGGCATTACGGACCTCCATGCGCCAACTTAAGGGGGAGTATTGACAGATTTATTTCTTTCCATACATGCACCGAATCAAGACTCGCACAATTTTTGTAATTAGCTTATTTTTAGGACTCAATCAAATTAGTCCACTTTCCTTGTATATATATTTCCTTAGCTAGTTCGTTGTACATCTATTTATTTGAAAACTTAATACGAAACACACGATTATCAGTCCAATACTTCTCTCCATTTTTCCTTTTAACACAATGCATTATTACATTGGTGTGAAATGGTAATTCTAATGATTTTCCAATATGATTGGAAGTTTTTGGATCTCATGAAAATCAAATTTTGAAGCTTTGAATTGCTATAATTTTCAGCTAATAAGCATTTACGAAAAAGCCCTGAAGGTACTGAAGAGAGGGTGAAGGAACTCAAGTCTCAGCAGAAATAGTTTGTTGTTGATAATGCCAAAAAATCATCTTGCTTCATGTAAAGCAACATCAATTCTCTTAGTGACTTGTGAGACAGATGGTATTTTTTTTTTTTTGATATCGAGACAGATGGTATTAAATAAAGCATCCATGTTATGACCTGTGAGAATTTATCTTTAGTTTTATTTATGTGCATCTTTCCTAATCCGGCTCTTCAAATTTAGATTTAGCTAACTCAGCAGGCAATTACTAGAAAGATCATGGCCATGGTATGCGGTGCAGATAGTAACCATAACATGGAGACAGAGTTGCTAACAACTGTTAGTTGCTTCACTCCTTTCACAAGGGGTTTAGATGGCCAAACAACCTTGGTCCCCGGTGGGTTTAAAGCACCCTTGTCATTCTCGAGAAGTGAGTTTCATTGGGTGGAGGTCAGTCTCTTAGGAAAATGTATAGTGGTGTTGGCTCTTTTAGCTGATTTGTGGTTTCTTGAGGGTTTGATAGTGAGAGAACGAAAAAGAAGTGAGAAAACGCTTTAAGCCCAGCACCACACTTATAATGCACCACACCAAATTAAGCAATAGACCTTGTAATAGTAAATAAACATTCAAGCGATCAATGGGCACCTGAGCCTGATGTTATTCTTTATAAACCAAGATCTTATGTACATAGCTTATTTTTTTAGCTATTACGCCAAGGGTTTTGTTGCTTTTAGCAGGTTGACAATCTTCATTTGGCAAGATTTAAAAGGTGAAAAAAGCCGAAGGTGGCTGCTAGAGATTAATATAAAGAGGGGTTGATTTCTTCTTTTCCTATAAACTAAACTGCAGTAGAAACTTAAGGGTAATATAATATGGAGGATATGTTTTAATAAGATCCTAGAGCAGCTTGAGGAACCATTTTATTCGTATATAAAAATAGATGCTTATGAAACCGAAAAGAAAATTAGTGGACGTTTATGCTTTATACTATGATTATCTTTGTGAAACAATGAAAAGTGCAAATTATGGAGCTTACAAGATGAAATTGAGCAAACAATACAACACAAATCAAGGTGTAACATCACCTGATGATTAAGAAGATAATAATAATGGCTGTGAATTTAAAGATGAGGTCGTGATGACACTATCCATACCTGACGTTGTTGATATTGAAACAACATCATCTTGCTCGTATATTTCTGTTCTGATGTCTTCAATCTCTCCATATTTTTGCTGAAGGTTAAAAGCTTTTGGCGACATTTGGTTGGCCTCCAATTCAATCGCAACTTCTCTTATTGAAGGTCGTTCCTTTCCGTTCAAGTTCAAGCATCTTTTTGCAAGGTTTGCAACCGCAATGATTTTTTCTTTTTCTGCTTCCTTCAAAACTCGATTATCAAGGATGTCAAATAAATTGTTCCCTTCCATTGAACTAACGAAAAATGCAGCTAAACTTTTGGTATCTCGAGTTCTTGATGATGAGATAGCTTTTTCTCCGGTCAAGAGCTCAGCTAGAACAACACCAAAACTATAAACGTCACTCTTATCTGTAAATTGGCTTGACCAAAAATACTCAGGGTCTACATATCCAAAAGTTCCATGTACTAGTGTGCTTAGATGAGTTTGATCGATAGCAACAGATCTTGAAATTCCAAAATCTGCTACTTTTGCTCTATACTTGTTATCTAAGAGGATGTTTGTAGACTTAATGTCGCGATGGTAAATGGGTGAAGAAGCTGCTGAATGCAAGTAGAAAAGAGCCCCTGCAACTTCTAAAGCAATTCGTAAACGCATATCCCATGTTGGTGGAAACTCCTCATTTTGGCCATTGAGATATTGGGCAAGAGTTCCATTAGGAATGAATTCATAAACTAGAAGCGGAACTTCTGTCTCCAAACAACAACCAAGCAGCTTAACCACATTCCTGTGATTAATTTGTGAAAGAATCACAACTTCATTTATGAATTCTTGAAGTTTCTCTTCATCTATTATGTTGGATTTTTTTATTGCAACAATTCTTCCATCAGCCAACATACCTTTGTAAATAGTGCCTTGTCCACCATGCCCAATTATTCTATTCTTACTAAAACGATCAGTGGCCTTCTCCAATTCCTTTGAATTAAACAATTTGGTGTTCTCAACATTGTCTTTGTTGTTTGTAGATAGTTGTTGCTCTAGCAGTAGTCCACCATTTTGTTTGAAGAACTTCTCCTTGCGTTTAACCCTCCTCCTTTTCTTTATCGCTTTGTATGACCACCATCCACCGAAAATCAGAAATAATACACCAAGGCTTGTGCTAACACCTATTTGACTCAATGAAATAGAAAGATATTACTCCTTGCACTAGTGCAAATGGTAAAATAATAAAATTGCAAATTAGAAAGACATTTCTATGAATGCTAGAATATTGCCAGACAAATTATGTTGTTCACATAAAATTGAATTAGAAATACTCCAAAAAGATGGGGGTATAGTTGCTTAGTGTAAGTTGGCTGTTAATGAATAATAATTAAACTGAAAAAAATATAGTTTTCGGGTTGGAGACCAATTATACTCAATACTGTTCAGATCTAAATTAATAAATAATAAAATCTACCTCTTTTGACCATCAGTTTAGATTTTTGGGACTTGTGATGATTTCATATGGTTCAAAGCTAACATAAATAACCTAAATTCTATAATTCTTTAAAAATGAGGCACAAGTTTTTTTCAATATATATATCCCAACTCTGTCAAGAACGTACGACGTCCTAGTACTGATGCGAAATTTGTAGAATAAATTAATGGGTGTTAAGGTTATGTTTGGATAGTGAGATGATCTAAATATTATGTAAATTGTAGTAAAAAATTAATGATAAAATATTGAATAGTAGTAAATAGTAAGTGAAAAGTATGTGAAAATCAATAATAAAATAATGAATAAATACTCCACTACCCAAACTAGCCATAAGTCTTATTAATTTTTTTAGTATCGTAATTATCATTGAGACTCAAGAGAAAACCTGGGGAGTGGACCAACTGCTTCTCCTCATTAAGCTGCCCTCCAATGATTGTGTACCACGTAAGAAATTTATAATATTTTGTCTACACTTAAATACACCTGATCAGAGACTCATACAACCCCTCCCTCACTCATTCATCTTCCATGCCATCCCAATTCCCAACCCAAACAAAATCCCACCCTACACTCATCCCCGACGGTGCTTGACCCAAAAGGTGGCAAGGACAGAGCTCGACCCAGTTCCACCACCACCATTCTTTTGCCCACCATCTCCGTCGACCAAAACTTCCACTGCCCGCCATGTTTTCTTTGATTTATCATCAAATGTTGAGGAAAAAAAACCCAAGCAGTGCTCATCGATATCCATACCCATGGAGGACGATGAGTTTGGCTTTCGTAGAGAGCATGAGGGTTTTCTAGGCGTGGCCATGTCGGCGAGGGGGGCATTGTTGGGTTTTGGTCAGATGGTGGTTGTGCGAGAGTGGGTTATGGTCTGGAATATTTCTTGGTGACTCGCGAGTTTTTTTATTTCTTTTTCAAACCAGTGGTTTACATTTCAAACATGAAAGTCTATGGATACATTCATGATTTATAAATCTGAAAATGAAAAATATTACACATACAAGCATCCAAAATTTCAGCTCCTTCCCGCCATGAAGAATATCCAAAACACTCTCAACTTGGTCTTGCTGGGTGGAAAGGCTGCTGACAGTCAGTTCACTCCATGGCCGTGAAGGTCTCATTGGATCATTCAGTCTGGAAGAGATTTCTTTCCATGTGAGGGGGCTGAATCGATTTAGGTTTCGTAAGTAGAGAGGGAGGTGTTGTTGTGGGTTGTGGTCTGTTATTTGTGGGTTTTCGTCTAGAGAAGGGGAGGGTCAACGCCGGTATAAGGGTTTTGAGGATCAAACTTGCCCATCTGGTATAGCTTGACCGGAGTTTTCCACATCCAATCTTGGGCGGCGGGCTTGGTGGTGGTGCAAAGACACCTTGATGGCTCTACCCAAATAACAATTTCTACCTCTTTTGCATGTGGTGATTTTGTGTGTTGAGGTCTAACTAGTCTATTGTGGTTTTTCCTAAGTGTCACTATCTTAATGGAGGGCTGCTCTTCTATCTACAACAACCCGACCGTCCTGCAGCGCTTCTTGAGACTCAAACCTTAATTATTAAATATTTGCGTTGAATTGAGTTTGCCTATACTATATATATTTTCATTTTTGAAAACAATTGCTTAATTCTTCGTGCTTAAATCCTGTTCTTTATTTCCTTTTTTATTAAATGAATGGAATGAAAAGAAATTCCTCTGATCTATTTCACAACTAATATATTGCAAATTAAAGGACTGGCAGGAAGCTGATATATATACCTATGATTATGAAAGGCTTCTTGTTCTTAGGAGGAACACAACGGTAATAACCTTCAGTATTTTCACAGCGTGCAATATCATTTGTACAATGGTTGAGGCGAGGGTCTTCACATTCGTCAACATCTGCCATTGTAATGGAATGTGTTAAAAGAGAAATACGCCAACTATCCACAAAAAGGATTATACAAAAATAATTTCATAAATTGATAACTTGATGTATTTCATCAAATCGTTAAGTTACTTTTATTAAAAAGTAGATATGATGGATCACATGATGCCATGTCAGTAAAAAGAAAGACATGAATTGGAGATTCATCCAAAAGCAGCCATTTTTAATATGAATAATGTTAGTATGTCCTCTCATTTTGCTCGGTCCTCATTTTGACCACTCATGTATTTAATTTTTTTACTTACTGATTAAGAAAGTAACTATTAGTGTATTGATATTTTTCCTTTATTTTTTAAAAATGTTAAAAATATGAAAAATAAAAAAGATTGTTTCGCTTGACTCATGCATGGGTTGGGTTGGACAGATTGAGAACTCCGAAGTCCCAGGTCTTAATTACATATGCATCCAAGCGTGTATATATAAGCAACTAGTACTGCCATAACTGAGGAAAAAAAAAAAATTCGTAAATTGTTCAAATTTGTCAGTTTCAAGTACTAGAAGAGAAAATATGATGAGCGGAAAATGGAGTATCCTATAATATTATTTATTAATGTCCGTATAGATATTTAGGATAATGTTAAATAAATAATAAATAAAATAGAATTCACTTTCATGTGTCTCCTATTTGAAATCATTAATGATACAGTATATTATATATCCTATAATATATATGATGGCTGACGTAGATACCTGCTTGGGTTGAAAGGTTTGTGGTCATAGTCGAAATCTAAACAAAATTGTAAACGAATTTGTAAAATGTGTACAAACTTTGTTCATAGGAGAAAGATAGGAAAAAAAAAAATGACGATAACTAGATTTACAAGCTGATATGAAAGATACCTATAATTTTTGGAAAAAACTACTTTGCCCACCAATTCTTACGTATTGCTCTACTTAACTGCTCGGCAAAAATTTTTTATTTTTACTTAATGATTAAAGAAGTAATTTTAAGTGTATTGATATATTTTTTTAAAAAAATATTTAAAAAAATTAAAAAATGTGAATAAAAAAAAAGATTATAAAAGCAACTAGCGGTCAAAGTGAGCGGACTACTCTGGGTAGCAGAGTGGTCCGACTCATAATTTTTAGCAACACAACTACACAAAATGACTTGGGGATATATATTTGGGGATTGAGATGTATTGAGAAATCTATAAATATGAGTGAAATGATTTGTGAATAGTAATAAAATAGTTTGAGTAAAACAATTTTTTGGATTTTGGGAAATAAGAGAATAAAAATTTTATAAATTTAAAATATTGTTATAATATTATTTTTATTTTAGAATTTGAAAAAATTGTATGGTTTTTTGTGCTTTGTTTTGAAATTTGATAAAATTATAATGATTAAATAAAAATGTTAAAAATTTAAATTGAAAAGTGTTTGCGTTTGAGAATGAAATTATGATAAATTTGGAGATGAAATAAGATAGTTTGTTTTCCCAAACAAATCCAAATTCGCAATAAAATTCATTTTTAAAAAGATCATGCATCATGTCAATAAAAATTAGCTATGCTTGTTAAATTTGTTTGACACCTTTCTAGTTTCTATATACGTTGACTTGCAAATCAAAAGACTTCGAGAATTAAATGGATTAAATAGGTTGTTGCGAAAGAGAAATAGTATACCTCGACATCCTCCAAGAAGGTAGGGATTTCCACTATAGCCATTCTCGCACCCACACCTAGGAGTACCAAGGTCTCCCATCCTCGAGATCAGTCGATAACAAGAATAGGTTGAGTTCTTGAATTCCCTTGCCGTCGAGTTTTTCCGTATGGGAAGAGAATAGAAAGAAGTATTGTCAATCCCCCATTCCAATACCACTGGAACAGACATATTTGGATTCGGCTCTGTAAATTTGGTCTCAAACCAATTCCGGTCTATCAAAAATGCATAGTTGCACTCACTACTGCCATTATTTTTCGGCTCTATAGTTGTAGAGAAAGCATGGAGATTAGAAGGGATTGTAGTTTGGCAACAGTTTGTGGCGTTGCGCATGCAAAGACTTCCATTTTTGAATGGAGCTCTGTCACAAGGGGATTTGCACCCACCATATGAAACCGAGTCATCGGGAAAGGACCACATGGAGGCAGAGTTGTTGCAACCCATGGCAACGAAGCTGTTGTTGTAGGAGGAGAAGATGAAAGGACTTTTCCCTAACTCCAGATTATTAGTGCTGTTCGTGACATTGGAACAGCTCGAAAATATGGGATAGCTGACGCGAACTGTGCCTGGTAAATCTATGTTAATCTCCAGCACCTCCAAGTTGAACCTCTTCAAAAAGGGCTTTGGAAATCCCAGATCATAAGAGTAATTTCTGCAGACTATTTCAAACCAATCTCCGACGTAGCAACCATCTCCGATTCCAAAAGGGTATGGAATGCTAACGTTATTCCCACAGTCTTTTGGACATGAACTGCTTATTACGTTCGATGCTCGCACGAATGCATTGAGTTCTGAGCACATCATGACTAACACAAGCATCCAAAACAGTACCATTTGCATTTCTCTGTGATGATTTTGATGAATTATTAAGGCAAATTAAGGCCTCAATCGGTTTTATATTGTACGTACGTAGTAGTTGAGATAATTCAAAGCTGGAAGTTGCCATGAAGGCAGAAGTTAGTATTGAAGAAAGTTCTCAGATACAGGGGGAAAAGAAAGACCTCGTGATCAAATTCAGACGATGGTTATCCGAATAATTTCTTTGAAAGTTACATAAGCTGTCGGAAAAGTCATTTTATTTTCAAATTAAAGGTACTTACTGGTCAGAGAAAAGAAACAAAATAGTTCCAAAATAGTTAATGCTAAACTTAGAATGGTTTGGCCTGAAATCTGAAAAAGTTGTATTCACATTTTTTGTGTTTTGGTTAAAAATTTGAGAAAATTGTATTGATTAGGTAATAATTAGATGAAAAAAATTAAAGATTTAAAATAAAAAATATTTTGTATTTGAGTGATACTTAAAAATAAAATATTTGAAAATACATGAGAATACTTATGCGCATAAACAGGAGCTAATATCACTCGATCGGTCCACTCATAAAAAAATGGAATTTGACAAATTGAAGGATCGGCCATCCACTGCTCGATTAATGTCCAAATATCTAACCCTTTACTTCCCTTCAGTCACTGTATCATTATATATATATATATATCCAACGTTTAATGTTATTTAAGAAATTCCCTTGATAAACACTCGTCGGACATGGCCTACATATATATACATTGAATTAAGGGTCGACCCAAGGCCGCATGTAGGTCGCGCGCCTGTCCTCTCCTCTTATACCTGCTCTCTAATGTCATACTTATCATGACTCAAGTTGCATTAATATTGAATTAACGACCCACTGTACGTACGTCGACATAAATATGCATGGTTGGCAGGTCGGCTCTAGAATTATTAATACGTACTAATGATTCCAGGAAAGTTTAATTAAGTCATTAGTTAAGAGATTGTTAATTACGATCATTACAAAACTAGAGAATCATTAATTCCCAGCAGCCGCGTGTTGCTTACTCCGGGCCAAGAAAATAAACGAAAGTTCTCATCATGTGCTTGTTTGAGAGTTGATGTTTGATGGAAAACAAAGTATACCAGTTTATAATTTAGAATATCAAGTCATAGCATTAGTCGCGTGCCAAGAAAAAAGGTACCAAAGTATCACAGGAAGATCAAGTCAATGAATTTAGAGAACCATTAATAATTCCCAGCAGCCGCGTGTTGCTTACTCCGGGCCAAGAAAATAAACGAAAGTTCTCATCATGTGTTTGTTTGAGAGTTGATGTTTGATGGAAAACAAAGTATACCAGTTTATAATTTACAATATCATGTCATAGCATTATTTGCGTGCCAAGAAAAAGAGGTAGCCCTGTTCATAATGATATTCTTTACAACGCTTCCCAACTTTAAGGAGGTTACAATTTTTCCAACTCTTGGACTTTGACCCTTTAAAGGAAAAGGAATGTATCAAACGGGTGTGATTGAAACTGCACCGAAACAAAGGAAATTATCTATATCTATATATGTTGCCTTGTCGTAGCTTCTCTTGTACAAGGCAAAATGATCACGTTTGTGCTCAAGCGATGCCGCCTCGGTTTTCTGGCGCTAATTACCACTCTAGTCTTTGCACGGAATATTAGGCCTGTTATGTCTAATGAATCATCTATTTTATAATTTTTTTTATACTCTCTTCTTCACGTGACTTTTTATTAGTGGTCAAAGAACATGTAGGTTTTGATTTAAAAATTTAAATAAATTGAGTTTGATTATTGCATCAACATTTGTTTTCATAAAAAATATGTATAACATGTAGGCTTTATTTTAAAAAAAAAAAAAGATGCAACTCAGAATCCGGATTTTAGATTTCTAAAAATCGGTTTCAATCTTAGTTTTAACCCGAGTTTGACCCGGATTAACTCGATCGAAAATATCGGAATTTCTCAGTCAGAAATTGGATGAACTATCCTAAAAGTAGGATACGGATACCTAGGGGTGTCAATATGTGACACGACCCGATAACCCAACACGAACACGACACGATAAAAGCGGGTTAGGGTTTAGTCTTAACGGGTTCGGGTCAAAACGGGTTGACCCGTTAAGACACGATAGCTTAACGGGTCACTAACGGGTCAACCCGTTATGACCCGTTATGACCCGTTATGACCCGTTAAGAAAGTTAAAATTACCCTTATACCCTTTACCCTTATAATCTAAAAATTATAACTAAAAGTCTAAAAGTATAAAAACTAATTTAAAAAAAACAAATTAAAAAAATATAACAGATGAGTCATCACTCATCAGCCCATGTTCCCAAAGTATAAAACAAATTAAAAAAAACCCTAACTTCATTGAAATGTGCATAGGGTTCTCCTCTTAGGTTCGTGGATCTCGCTTCCCCTCCTCCCACAGCTTGGATTGGATTTAGTCTTCCCCATTTTCGCTTACTGTTCTTCTTCCCCGTTTTAAGGTTTCGTTCATTGTCGATTGCTTTGGATTTTTTGTCGTGGTGGACTCACGACTCCTTCCTCCACATGCATCCTCGAGCCGCTCCACTCATCTTCACGGTGACGTCGCGTCGCGACTCGCCTCCACTCCAGTGTGCTTCAGTCCTCAGTCCTCACGCCTCACGGTGACGCCGCCCCCCTCTGGTTTCACGGTGACGCCGAGTCGCCCACAAAGACTTAAACCACGGATTCGCACTTGCCGCCGCCAGCGCCCCGTCGCCCACGCCCGTCGCCCACGCCCAAGCCCGTCGCCCACGCCCACGCCGTGCCTTCCACTGTAAGAAAAGTTGATTTTGGAGTTGGGAAATGTGTTGTACAGTTGTGAAATGTGCTGTGAAATCGTAATTTCTGTATGCTTATTCAAATTAAGCTCAAGGTTTACAGTATGTAATTGTATTTGGGATTAATGCGCAGGTTGTAAAATTACTGCCAAAATTGAGTTGTATTTGAATAATTAAGTGTAAAATTAAGTGTAAAATTACTGCCAAAATCTTGAGTTGTATTTGAATAATTAAGTGTAAAATTACTGCCAAAATCTTGAGTTGTATTTGAATAATTAAGTGTAAAATTAAGTGTAAAATTACTGCCAAAATTAATACGCAGGTCATGAATAATTAAGTGTAATTGTATTTGAAAGTGCCAAAATCTTGAAACAATTGTCCAAAAAAATCAAGTTATAAGCATAGAAAGTAAAAAAATTCTGAGTTGGTCATGATGACTGATGAGCAGTCAATATAAATTAGCTATTAATCCTATTTTGAACATCAAAGATTGATTGTATTAGCATCTTTCAGTTTTGTTGTGGTTTGTTGAGATGGCGGAGAATTCTTCCTAACAAAAATAAATTATTAAGTTTGAATCCAAGAAGAGATGGCGGAGAAAATTTAATAAATTTGATTTGTATGTGACATATGTCATTCCAAAATGGAGAAAAATAAAATAAGAAAAAAAAATTAAAATATTTGGGATTTTTGAAGGTAAGTCATGTTTTACACTTTTACTATTGTCATTAACTCAACTAAAACTCCAATAAATTCAATTAAAGAGTTCATTTATTTTATTTTACCCAAAGTCTCTTGAAATGTAATCTACACGATTGTATTACGAGTCTATCTTTTTCATACTCAATCGGGCATATTCTAGATGATCTTTATTTTGTAATTAATTATAAAAACGGGCATATAATCTACACGATTGTTGCTTTCGTTTTTTAAGCGTAAATTGGTCCCCTACAATTAATGTTATACTCTTACATTTGTTATTATTGTTTGTTATCAGATGAGTTCGGTAGCAAGTGAAAATGATGAGATGATTGATTTGGACCCGTTTGACTCAGAAAGTATTCAAAATGAGGAAGTTAAAACAAAAAGAAGGAAACGATCAAATGTGTGGGCTTTTTTTGAAATGGTTCCTGATTCTGAGAACAATGATGGCAAATCACGAGCCAAGTGTAAGATGTGTGGAATTATTTATATGGCAGCAAGCAAATATGGAACCGGCAATATGAGGCGTCACATTGAGACATGCCCTAGGAGAAGTTCACGAGATATTGGTCAGATGATGTTATCACAAACTAGTGGAAATATTTCGGTAAGCGCTCATAAATTTGACACTGAACAATATAGAGAAATTTTGGTATCTGCTATTGTGAAGCATGAATTGCCTTTTCGATTTGTTGAATATTCGGGGGTGAGATCTTTATTACAATATTTACGTCCAGATGTTCCAATTATTTCTAGGAATACTGCCAAGGCTGATTTGGTTAAGATGTATCATCGAGAAAAAAAAAGGATTAAATGCATGTTAAATGATTCTCCTGGTAGAATTAGTCTAACATCTGACTTATGGACTTCTATAACCACTGATGGTTATATGTGCATTACAGCACATTTTCTGGATAAGAATTGAGTTCTGCAGAAAAGAGTTTTGAACTTTTCATTTATGCCACCACCACATAATGGCATATCTTTGTCTGAAAAAATTTATAATTTGCTATGTGAATGGGGAATTCAACACAAGATTTTTTCATTGACTTTAGACAATGCTTCTTCTAATGATGTTTCAGTAGAGTTGTTAAAAACTCAATTGAACATTAAGAAAGCTCTTCTTTGTGATGGTGAGTTCTTTCATCTTCGTTGTTGTGCCCATATTCTGAATTTGGTAGTACAAGATGGATTAAAAGAGATTGATGTTGCTATCCAAAAAGTTCGTGAAAGTATCAAGTATGTCAAAGGATCACAAACAAGGAAAGTAAAATTTATGGATTCAACAAATCAAATGTCTTTGGATAGCAAGAAAGGGTTGAGACAGGATGTCCCCACTAGATGGAATTCTACTTATCTTATGCTTGAGAGTGCTCTTTTCTATCGCCGTGCCTTTACTCATTTGGAGTTGACTGATTCCAATTTTAAGCATTGTCCATCAATATCTGAGTGGGAACGAGTACAGAAGATTAACGATTTATTGAGAGTTTTTTATAGAGACACCTGTAATTTTTCTGGGATTAAATACCCTACAGCCAATCTCTACTTTCCATCAGTGTTTTCGATTTATTTTACATTAAAGAGGCACTCTGAGGGTGAAGATGACTACATGAAGAGAATGTGTTGTAAAATGCTTGCTAAGTTTGAGAAATATTGGTCCGAGTTCAATGTGTTGTTGGCTATAGCAGTTATATTGGATCCTCGATACAAGCTTCATTTTGTTGATTTTTCTTATACAAAGCTTTATGGAGAATGTTCTATAGAGTATATGAATGTTCGGAGCAAAATGTCATCTCTTTTCATGGAATATGGTTCTTCTAGTGCTCCTACAACGACATGTTCTACCACAACTTCTGAAAGCACTGTTATTAGAGAGGAAAGTCAGTCTTCATATGATAATTTTTTACTAGAGGTAATATCAAATAATCTTTTTTGTTTAATGATTATATATTATATTGTTGTTTCATATCACATATTGGCTTGAAAATATTTTTATTTGTTTTTTGTATACAGGAATTTGATACATTTAGACCTGATGAACTTTCTGGCTATATGAGAAAAAGTCAATTGGATCTTTACTTGGATGAACCTAGGGCAGAAAGAAATGCAAAGATTGATATTCTTTCCTTTTGGAAAGGAAATGAATTTCGTTATCCTGATCTTGCTCGTATGGCTCGTGACATTTTGAGTGTTCCAGTTTCTACAGTTGCATCTGAATCTACTTTTAGTGTTGGTGGGCGTATCATTGATCAGTTTAGAAGTGCACTAAAAGCAGATATTGTTGAAGCATTAGTTTGCACTAGAGATTGGTTATATGGTGAAGAGCAAGGTAATATTATAGTATTTTATTAAATAAATGACTGTAATTTTTCAATGATATAAAACTTTACTGATGTCTTTTTTTTAATAGAAATACAAGAAGAAGTTAAATTGGATGAGTTAACTGAAGATGTAATGGAGTTGGAGAACAACAAGGGCAAGGGCTTGGAGGACGCTCCGCCTCATTCTTCAACTTCTAGATTTGTTTAGATTTGTGTTTTTAATTTTTATTATATTTGGGATTGTAATATTAATATATTTACTATGTGTGTTTTGTTTATCATATTTGAGATGTAATTTTAATATATTGTTACAATGTGTGTGGATATTTGTTTGGATTGTAATTTTAGACTTATAGTTTTTTTTTAGATATTATTTATATTTATAATTTATAAATTTATAATGGGATAAAACGGGTCGTGTCGGATCGTGTCATATCGTGTCAGTTTAATCCATTAATGTAAACGGGTTGAAACGGGTTGAAGCGGGTCGGATCGTGTCGTGTCAATTTATTTCCTAATGTGTCATAACGGGTCGTGTCGTGTCAACCCGTTATCAAACCGTGTCGTGTTCGTGTTTAGAATTTTGACACGAAACCCTTAACGGGTCGTGTTCGTGTTGACCCATTAACTGTAATGTATATACTCTGACACGACACGAACACGACCCGTTAACACGATTTGACACCCCTAAGGATACCCAAGTATTCATGCTCCAGTGCGATAGTGATTGGACATCATGATCATGTTTATTATTATTTCATAATATTTGTGCATATCCAAATTACACGTACGCCCCCTGAATGAATTATTATTCTTTCGACCAATAAATATGTGTGGAAAGTTATATGAAAAATCCTAAAGCGAGGCATGAACTAGGCCTCCCTGCGGACGACTGCCTACGTGGACTCAAAACGCACCGTTTTGTAATAAATAAAACTGTGCGTTTTGAGTCCACTGATATGCCAGCCTTCGATCCAAAAAACGCACCGTTTTATAGTTTTGATCAAATTTGGTTCTCCCTCCCAAGAGCTCTTTGCTCCTTCGTTTCTCCCCAGATTCACTCGATCTGCAGCTGATTCACTCGATTTGCAGGTTCATTTCTCTTCCTTTCTCTTGGTTTCTATTGGTTTCTCAATTTGTTCTTTGTTTCTCTATATTTCTTCTTCCAGGAATCTCTCCCCTGCCCGATCTCTCTCCCAAACCTAAACCTAACCCTAAGAGAGCCATGCGACGCCGAGGAAGAAAATTCCTTAATCCTGGTATGGGTTTCTAATTTATTTTCTGATTTGGTTTGTTTTTGTTGATTTTGCATCTGATAGCACTATCTTTGTGTGGGAGTGCATAATTTGAAATAATACTCGGAAGGCACATTGGGGGTGGCTTGGAAGGCATGCCAAATATATGTATGAAATTGGTGATGGAAAAAAAAAATAGCTTTGTTGCCAAAGCTGTAAATCTCACATGTTTACTTCTGGATACCTCACAGCTTTCATACAGAAAGAGTTCCATCTCCAAATATATGTATGAAACATTGTGCTTTGATTGGGACTAAATTTTGTGCTGTTGGTGGTAATTGGTGATGGAAAAAAAAATAGCTTTGTTGCCAAAGCTGTAAATCTCACATGTTTACTTCTGGATACCTCACAGCTTTCATACAAAAAGAGTTCCATCTCCAAATATATGTATTAAACATTGTGCTTTGATTGGGACTAAATTTTGTGTCCATGTTCCAAAGCCCAACCTAGCCTACCCTTTTTTAGATGCATTGAATTTAAGGGAAATTCTGTAAACATAGACGTTTGTATATTAGATTGAACTGAAATGATTAAAGAAAGGGATAAAGCCAATCATTAGGTGGTTAAATTTGAAGGGAGAAAACCAAGTTTCATTTAGCGGTAGAGTCGTTAAGAAGGCCAATCAAAATTATATCTAGATGCTGATGGTTTGTAAAGTGGTTGAATCGTTAAGGGTTGCCCAAAAGGAAATAGCTGGCTAGTGGTACTGAGTTTGGAAGAAAACATAACACCACTTGGTGTTGGATGCAAGTCAAATTGCTAAAATTATGGGGACAACTGCTTATTTAGAAGCCACCCAAAGCAGAAACCATCATGTTGACGTTACACTTGAAACTTCACACCTTTCTCCAACTCCTTTTGCCTATATTTTGGGTGGTTTTAAACAAGCTCTTAATCTAGTTGGGCCTCAGCCCTCAATCCAGAATAAGAATACCAACTTAAGGATTCAGCAGTAATGAATAGGCAAACAAGGGAGAGTACTCTCACATAGACAGCAAGAGATTGTCATTATTCATTGGTTAAATCTTCTTCTAAACATGAAAATCCCTAAAAGGTTCAATGTAAAATCTCTGCAGTAAGTAAACCAATCATGAGAAAATGACTCTAGAGTACCATAATATTCAAGTCACCTAATGCCACAAACATTTTTATTCCTTCCCAAAGAAGTAGGTACATAGAACTGAATTCATTGATACATATAAATTTGAAAGTATAGCCCATATGAGTGCAGAGTGAATATGCTGATAATTGAAGAGCATTTTTTAGGAGTACTAGATTACAAAAAACAGAACTAAAGCACTTGTCTCATGTCTAAAATACTCACTGCATGTCTCTACATCCCTACCACATATCCAGTCCAACGAAAGCAATCACACCAAGCACACAGTCACTGACGTTATGTCTCTACATCTCCTACAGTTTTAGAATGTCGTCATCAGTTGCTTCAACATCGTTGCTTAATCATACATTGAGTAACGTCCCGATGTGCAGCTGTGGGAATCAAGCTGTACTTAGAATATCAAATACTCGAAGAAATCCGGGGCGAGCATTCTTTGGGTGTTCACTCTACAACAAAGAGGTAGACGCAATTAATAGTAGTTGCAAGTGTATGTTTTCATATTACTGTTTTATTCAAAAATTTTGACGTCAAACATATTTGATTATTTATTTATAATCAGGGGTTACCACACTGCAACTTTTTCAAGTGGTCAGATAGTAGTGAATACAAAGAGCAAGTCCTTGTAAAGAGAGAAGCAGAAGTATTAAGGAAAGAGGAAGAACTTAAAAAGAGAGAAGCAGAAGTATTAAATTCAGATGAAGAACTTAAAAAGAGAGAAGCAGAGTTCGAGAAGAGGGAGTTGACACTCCATAACGATCACACCCAGTTTCGATCTCAAGAAGCCGACATGTTGCATGCACGCAAACTATTTCTTGTACTTTGGCTAATAGCCATAGTTATTTACTTATATTTGATACTCTCACTGCGTTGATGAGTTTGTATTTGTATTTTATAGAAACTTAGCGTTTGTAAGTCGAGACTTTAAAATTATGTATTTGAGACGTTATTATGATTTGTATAAAATCTTCATTCCTAAGACTGCATTTTTTCTGAACGTGTCACTGCTTATTAAAAAAGTATATATATGCGTGAAAATAACTTATCAGCCTGATCATTTTGTCAGAATATTTGACAGGACTAAACTACAGGTTTATTGAGTTACTTTTTTCCACGTGGATATAAGAGGCAATATGAATACAGATGTGACATCTCATACTCATAACCAAACAAACATTTACATTCAATCAAAACCACATAAATTGAGTACTTGGATAGAAACTCAAATTTACATATATAGCGCACTTGGATACAAAATGTGCAAAGCGTGGCCTCAAATACTAAGCCACATATACAAAACGTACACTTGAACCACTAATACATAACATACTCCAGCATATCAACACCAACACTCAAATTCCTACAAAATCACCCCTAACACACATGCCAACAAACCCACAAACAACCCAAATTCCATCAACACACAACAGTTGTAAACATAATGGATCTCTAAAATCTTGCAACAAGAAACTGCTGGGCTGCGTTCCATCTGCCGTCTTTGGCTGCGTTCCATCCATTCCTAGTTGTATCTGTGAACATAATAGCAGACAAATTAAGACCCACATAATAAAAACCACGAACTATACAATAAAATGACCTCAAGTGATAATTGTACACTTTCTTGTGTTCCCATCACTGGATGTTGTCCACTTTCTTCATTGACCATTATAGGAGTTTGTACATTTTCTTGCATCCTCATTTCTAATAGACCGAGTTGGTTTTCACTGCTTTCCAATGGTTCGGTGTCCAATTTACGCCTCTGACAACATAAAAAATAATTAGAGTTCAGAAGTAAGTAGAAGTAATAGTATATTATCAAACAGTCTGACAACATAAAAAAAGTAAGCCTCTCACCAGTCTGCTTTTTCCCTGATCTTTTCTCTTATTTGCAGTCTTAGTTTTAATTTTCTTCACTCTTTCCTCCATCGTGGACATCCTCCTCTTACATGGGGGTCTTCCCTTGCCTCTGACAACATGGGGACTTAGCACCTTCTTCGAACTTCCTTCTGTGAATGCATTCACGGTACTTCCTCCAACATTGGAATCTGTGTTGGAGGGCTTCGATGTGCGCCAAACCTCATTCATTGCATACAAGTTTGAAATCATTTCCTCAATATGCCCAACGCACGAAACTGCATTAGTTATTACCTCATTGAAAGTTCTCAAAATACGTTTATACCTAACAGTTTCGGGTCTCTGATCAACAACGTCATAACTGGTCTAAATAATAGTATAAGCCCGTTTTATGTCTTTCCGCCACCGGTCTAATATGTACTTCTCTGGCAACTCACGGACTTTCTTAGCTGAAAAGATGGCAAGAATATGTCTACATATTATCCCTCGCATCTCAAACAACCCACAAACACACTTCACCTCACACTCGGCCTCATTAAAGTAAAGAGTATACGTAACCGCCTTGATGAAATCTTCAGCCTTTACTTGATCATCGACCGAGTAAATTGCGATTACTCCCTCCATTTTCTCAAAACGACAATGACAATATATCATTCCCATTATCTCTTGTTGAACCTCCTTAAATTTTGCATTTGTGTATACATCTTGAAACTTCTTCTCAAGAGCCAAGTGTGATATGCAAGGAATGGTGAAGTTAAATGAATTGAAGTCAGCTTGGTTTTCATTCTCAACTTTTTTTTTTAGAGCATTGTCGAACTGATCAACAAATTCTTTATGATTTGTTCTGGCATGCACGTAGCCATCGAAGAAAGCATTCATGCTCTCACTACGTTGAGTTGTACTCATTCCAGCCCAAAACGAGTTCTTTAAATATACCGGCACCCAAAACTCTCTTTCTGCATATAAGCTTTGCAACCATGCATTTTCATGCAAGTTGAAAGTATCAATGAGGCTTTTCCAAGAATTCTCAAACTCCTCAATTGTAAGAGAGTCATATACACAAGATAGCAACTTACTTTTCAGGCCACATTTGTATTAACCATGGGAACCAAGTTTCTCAGGAACCTTTCGCAATATGTGCCACAAGCAATATCTATGCCGCGTGTTAGGAAAGACAATGGCGATGGCATTTTTCATTGCACGATCTTAATCTATAATAATAGTATTAGGCGCTTTTCCATCCATGCAATCAAGCCAAGCTTTAAATAACCAAACAAACGATTATGTATCCTCACTTGAAATAAGGTCTGTACCCAACAGGATTGACTGTCCATGATGATTTACACTCACAAAAGGTGCAAATGGCATTCCATACCTATTTGTCAGGTATGTGGTATCGAATGTTACCATATCTCCAAAGTAGTTGTAGGCCCCTCTACTATGAGCGTCCGCCCAAAACACACTTTTCAGTCTATCATCATCGTCCAATTCCATAAGGCTGAAAAAGCCATCATTTTTGTATTACATCCTTCTAAAATACTCAAACAACGCTTGAGCACCACCTTTACCAAGACACAGGTGTCATGCCTTGTCAATGTAGTTACGACAATCTTTTTCTCCAAATGGTACGTTCTCAAACCCACCCGCCTTAGTGACAAGAGCGTGGAAACTCTTATTAATCCATATACCAGCCTCATCATTTGTATCCAACACTCTCCTAACAGACTCATTAACTTCTCTGTTGCATCTGAAAAACCTCGATTTTTTTGGACTGAGCACATGATTGTGTGTGTTAAATACAGATGTGACACACAGCTTCCCATCCTTTAACATGACATTCATCCTTGCCTTGCAGTCTATTTTGCTTGTTGGCCGAGGCTTCGAGACATTTGATGCCCTATTTCGTGCCTTGCCACCCCAAGCACATCCCACAGCAACATATTTCACAGTCCCATATTTCTCTCTTTTACTCCTTTGTGTCATTACCGGAAAACCACATTGTTTTCCGTAATGGTTATAATAATTCATTAACTCATCCTCCGACTCAAAGTGCATCCCTGGCTTTGGCTCCTCAGTGATATCACCCCCATCAGTGCCAGCCTCCTTGGTATCAACCGTATTACCCAAAGAGGCAGTAGATTGCGCTTCAACTTCTATCGAGTCTAATGTGGCCTCACTAATTTCTTCAACAAAATTACTTTGCTGCACTTTATTTTCCTGTAAAATAGAAGAAAAAAGTATTATATGTAAAAATATGTTATGGATAACATAAAAGATAGTGCATGTGGAGAATCCAAGACATCACCTCACTGCCACATGGATATGGGTTGGTAGAAGTTGGAGAAATAAATGTTGGTAAAGCCGAACAAGAGCTAGCAGCTACACTAGCGCTGGTTTGTACACTAGAACTGACAGCTACACTAGAATTGACACTACTTGCGGAGTTAGACATGGGAGCGGAAGTAGAGATCCATGGGTGTTGCTATAGTTTTCAAAAAAAAAATGTAAACATAAATAGTTAGACCAATATTCAAGTCTAACATTAACTACAATAAATACTCTAAAAAATGATCACCTAGTTGCTCCATTGATATGGGTAGGCAGTTGGAGGAGGTCCCATCATTGGTATGGCAAAACTATACAAGGCAGCAGTGCTTGACGCGGGAGCGGAACTACTAAAGATAGCAGTACTTGGCGCAGTAGCTGAGGTAGTGTTCCATTAGTGTTGCTGCAGTTTTCCATAAAAAAATTAAAGAAAAATAATTAGACGAAATATTCAAGTTCATAAAATTAAAGCACACTGACTGCAATAAATATTCCAAGACATTATCACTTAGTTGCACCATGGATATTGGTAGGCAGTTGTAGGAGGTCCCATCATTGGTATGGCGGCACTTGACGTGGCAGCTACAGTAGAGCTCCATGGGTCTTGCTGCAGTTCTCCCAAAGATAATTAAAAATAAATAATTAGACCAAATATGAAAGTTCATAACATAAGACCCATAAACTACTTTACCATCCAGGTTGCTCCATGGGTATGGACTGACACTTGGAGGAGGCACAAAAGGTGGTAACCACGCATGAGGCACTGGACCGTAGTAACTTGGCATGTAATTTGGATGTAGTGGTCTTGATATGTCCTAACATATAGCAACATAATGTTAATCAACCCAAGTGGACAATGACTACACATAAAATAAACACACGCCAACTGTTGAAAGAGGTTTACAATACCTGCGTTGATGGATTGGTGATAGGAGCTGTTATGCGGGATGCATCTTCTTTTTCTTTCTCTATTTACCTCAACAATGAAACCAAGTGGGTCTTACTTTCAGTTCCTGTTTTATGAGTTCTATCACTATGAATGTTGTATCAATTATGGAGATCAGTACTATCAAGTTTGAAAATTAAAGAACAGCCAATGATAATGTCAAATGTCAAATACTTCAAATGTAGTAAAAATTTAATGAATGGAAATGTCTAGATGTAAGATACTACACAAAGATGTAAGAAGGTTCACCTCTCCAACTTAGGTAATGCTAGAAATGCTACCAAACCTCGACACAAGTTGATCGATCTTAATTTACCGGCGCTGGTTGACGAAGATGAAGTTAACGGCCAGCTGGTTGACCTCTCAAGTACGGTTCCAAATGCAGATCAGTAAGTTCAAAGTTGATGAAAGTACAATTTCCATGCTTTGGTGTTTGTTCATATTTCTGTAACTGGGGAAATTTAAACTAATTTGGTACATGATCGATCAATGGGTTTCGTTTGGAGAATAATTTGGTACATTTCTTCTGTGAGAATAATTTGTTTATTCTCGTTTGCAGCTATTTGGTTGTTTAATATTTCTTGTCTATGACAGCATCAGCATGACATTCCTGAAACTGACTTTAATATATAAGATTTTTGTGTTTAATTATGATCCTAATATCCCATCAACCCTATCCAAAAGCATGATTCAGTGTTCCATAGGAGTTTCATGGAAAGATGTTTAAGATGTGGCTGCAGTTGTTTTTTCTACTGCGCGCAGCCGTTTAAGCTATAGATAAG
The DNA here is from genome assembly GCF_001411555.2 of Juglans regia. Lineage (NCBI taxonomy): Eukaryota > Viridiplantae > Streptophyta > Magnoliopsida > Fagales > Juglandaceae > Juglans > Juglans regia. Next base: position 7,551,832 of record NC_049910.1, on the reverse strand, counting down.
TTATAACTGTTCTCCCTTTCCCTTATTTACTCATTAAAAGAAGGAAACACAAAAGGCTATAAATTAGAGAGAAAATCCATGAGAAGTGAGAACCTCTTTGTTTTTTTTGTCTGGACATGAGTTTAGCTTGGACCTCATGTCATCACTCCACTTAATAGCCAGTTTTCAACAGTTGCAGAAGAAGTCAAGATACTACACAAAAAATGCTAAAACGGCTTGGACCTCATGTCATCACTCCACTTTATCAAAAAAAAATTCCAGTTTTTTAAAAACAATGCTAAAATACAGGGGTTCTTACTTGAAGTTGGAGACCACTACAACTTACTACAACATGGGACTTGGCACATTTCTTCTGTTTGTCTGAAAGAGCAATGCTAAAATTTTTAAAAACTCACATGGACTACCGACAACAATACAAACAGAAGAAATTTTCTCCAAATACAGGGGTTCAAAAAAATAAAACTCACAGAAGAAATGTGAACTACCGACAGATAGCAAAGCAAGATGAAATCTCAGCAAAGCAAGATGAAATCTCGGCAATAAAAATTCGAAGCAAGATGAAAAAAAAATCAAAAGAAGGGGTTCTTACTTTGACAGTGAAATCTCGGCTTCTCTATTTTTTTTCTCAGTTTCTCCCACTTGTTCTGTTCGAAATCTCAGCATCTCTATGAGAAATTTTTAGTTCTGCCGCTTGACCTCTTCAAATATTGGCATCTCTTCCTTTCGTTTCTGTTCTCCCGCTTTGTTCTATCCTGTTTTGCATTTTTATTTTTATTTTTAAATTAATTGCTGACGTGGTAAAATGCCACGTCAGTGGCGTCCGCACGCAGGCACAACACCGTGCCTGCCTGTAGCAGGACTCAAGTTATATATGTAAAGTACTTAAAGCTAATATACTGGCCGGTAATCTTCTAATTACCTGTATATCCGAATTTAATGTTCTATTAAGTTGTGCTTGCTTTCAGTTTTTTTTTCTTTTCAATTTAATTGTTTGAATACCACTGCAAGAAAAAGGCACTTTTCAAGCGGCATAATTAGTCGCAAAAAATGCCAAAAATTGCTGCAAATAGACTTTCCCATCAGTTTCTCATTCGATACATGTTGGATGCCAATGTTTCTTTACAATTGTTTTTTAGCAACGATTTCAAATAATCATTGAAAATAAATATCATTTCCAGCGATCTTAAATTGCCGCAAATAGTTCTTACAAATGCCAGGAAAAAGCCCGAGGGATGATCATATCATCGTTGGAAAAGATAATTACCATCAAATTAGTTTCGCCGCAAATGTAACAAATTATGCCGCAAAAAGCAACTTCTTTTTATTCAACGTTCCCTAAAATCGTCGTTTATGCATTTTTTTGCAATGACTTATGATCGTCGATTTTTACATAACTTCTGTTGCAAAAATTCTTTCACGACACTTTTCCAAATGCTGAAATTATGACTACAAAGTATATCAACTATGATAATTTTCCGTCGCTAATTTGGTAAAAACGCTGAAAATATTCACATCTTTTATGGACAGTGCATTCAATCGTTAATTTCAATGTCTTTTTTCAGTGGCCTATTTGCATCGTAATTGTACATTTGACGCCGGAAATGCTTATTTGCATTGATTTAAACTTTTTGCTACAAATAAAATTTCAGCATATACGCCTAAGTAATTTTAAGCCTATCGGTTGCAACAGCTAAATAAAACACCTATAGGCTAATTTATTTATTGACACAAATAAGTTTTTCTGACAATTACTTTCTCCTCTCAAACAAGCATCAACCTAGCCCTTTATGTAACACCCAGGCCTAGTGCCAAACCTTTTTTTTTATATTTTTTAGTAAAGTATATGAAAAACTTAGTTGAAATTTTTCGAGTACTATTTTATGGGCCCAAATTGGTTTTTTTAATGGTTATCAATTTTTCTAATGGACTTGCCATTGTGGTTAAATTCTTGGAATATATATATTTTTTTGAATTGGGTTAAAAATAGTTTTATTGGCCGAGAAAATTTATAGGACAAGTCGTAATATTATAGAGTTTTGGATCGGCCCAAAATTTAAGAGTCCATTATTTTTTTTCACTACCAGTCATGGGCCCAAAGTTTTGAAACGGACCAAAAAGCTCTAGTCGATGAGATTTTCTTTCTAAACCCATGGCTCGCATTTCGTTTCCCTCTTCATGTGCATCTCCCCTTCCTGTTTTCTCTAGGGTTTGTTTTGGTTTTCAATCTCCTGTATATATAGATACATTTATCCCACATGCACGTTTTCCCCTTCCCTTCTCTAGGGTTTTCATACCACCCTTATATATATATATATATATATATATATATTTACTTATCATCTCATGCATAAAGAAACTGCCAAAACACTGTTGTTGCCCTTTTTAGCCTTCTCCCTGTCGCTGCCTCCCAATACCTGCTAGCTCAGCCACACACGGTTGCTTCACGGAGTCATCTCTGCACCCCCGCAAAACCGTCCACCACCCCATGCACCACCAAAGGGTAGCCACTGCCCAAGCCACGCAAACATAAAACCCTGAACCAAGAACAGCCGTAGCCTCCATCCTCGCACGTTCGTAGCAAGCTCCTTCGCACCGCCACCTCCACCTCCACCTCACGGAAACCGCCTACCGAAGGCCTAGTGTACTACTCCGTAGCCCTCCCCCCACCATGCGCCACTACCCTCTTCACGAACTCAGCCCGCTGTCCCCTATTTTCCCACTCCCGAAACAGAGCAAGTCCTTGCTCAAGCCGTCCACTGAGCTCCCCTCCGCCGGCCTCTCACTATCCCCATGCCCCTCGGTTTTCAGCCATGTTACATGACGAAAGCCACCGCACGTAGCTCCCAACTATGCCTCCTCGCTATCCCACGGTGAGTTATCTCTCCCTTCTGCACATTGTACTCTCTCCATCTCCCACTCATACTTTCACTGTGTTCTCTCATCTCTCTCTCTCTCTCTCTCTCTCTCTCTCTCTCTCTCTCTCTCTCTCTCTCTCTCTCTCTCTCTCTCCGCCAAGATCACCACCGTCCACCTAGCCCCTCACTCCGCCGCACTCCTCCTTCCCTCTCGGCATGTCTATGCCGCATCACCCCTACATGTTTTTCATAGTTTTCAAACGGATATATTTATGTTGCCTTCCGTATGGTTTATATGAGGTTTTCTGTAAGAGTAATGCTATACACCACACTCTTATGCTATTTTCATCCTACTAAGTAAGATGTGGCACACTTATCATCATTGGATGATAAAAAAACATGCAATAAATGATCATTCAATGGTGATAAATGTGTCATATCATACTTAATGGGATGAAAGTGAGATAAAAATATAGTGTATAGAATCTTCATTTCTGGAAATTACGACTTGGCCATCTTAGTTGTAAAAACAGGATTTTAAAAATGGATTGTTTTATTTTGGGCCACAGAGACTTGTTTTCTACTTGGCCTTTTAATTTTTGAGTGTGTTCTGGCTACGTTTGAGTAGTGAGAATACCTGAAAAGTGTTAAGAATGTTTGTGAATAGTTATGAGTAGAGATTGAAGTGAGTTTGTGGGTCCCATTGAAAGTATTTTGAATTGTTTGGATATATGAAATATGTTGAGTTGTTGACTTTTAGATAGATAATTGAAAAATGTGAGTCCTATCAATAATTGATTTTTTTTAATGATGATTTTATTTAGATATGATAGTAATAAATATTATAGTGATTTTATTTTTTATTTATATTTAATAGTGATAAATATTATAGTAATTTTATTTTTTATTTATATATAATAGTGATAAATATTATAGTGATTTTATTTTTTTTTATTTATATTTAATAGTGATAAATATTATAGAATGTTTGTGAATAGTTATGAGTAGAGATTGAAGTGAGTTTGTGGGTCCCATTGAGAGTATTTTGAGTTGTTTTGATGTATGAAGTATGTTGAGTTATTGACTTTTGGATAGATAATTGAAAAAGGTGTGGGTCCCATCAATGATTGATTTTTTTTAATGATGATTTTATTTATATATAATAGTGATAAACATTATAGTGGAGAGACTTTGGTATGAAGATGGTTCACTGTGTTTGGCATGTGGAGTATTTTTATCGGTACGAAAATACTTGAAAAGTGTTGAGATACTTTCGCTACCCAAATGTTTTTGTATTGGGCTCAAGTTCTAAATTATTTTTGGCCTGGTAATTTTTTATTACAATGAGTTTTCATTATTTTAAGTGGATTAGGTTCGTTTTCCTAAATGGACTGGGGTTTGTGTTGAAATTAGATTAAGTATATTAAGCAGATATTGATGGATTTGAAAAATGACAGCATTTCAGGGTTATGAGAATTTTAGATTTCGAAGAATTAAAAATAGGACGATTTTTTTAGCATTTCAGGTTTAAATTTCGGAATACGTGTTCGAGTGGAAATTTACGAAAAATTATGTGACTATTTTTAGGTGACGACTTATATTTGTTCAGCAATGTTGAGAAAATTTTTTGATAAGCTTAGAAGTTCAGGTAAGCAGGATTCCTATGCTAGACTTTGCATAAAAATAAAATGGATTGAGGTTGATTTTTGAAAATATGCATGTTTTGTTATGAAAAGAAATTTGAACTACCTCAGTTATTTGTTCTGCATTACTCGTGAGATTCTGTTTAAGAGTAAAATATTTGCTAACATGATTGGTGTAGACATGAACTATTTTGACATTTTGTTTTTGAATTGTGCAAAAGAGAGTGAATATAAAATTTTGTGCATAAATTATGTTTTTGTGATTTGATTCTGTTCTATTCTAAAAATATTCTGTACTCTAATATGATATGATGTGATTTTTAAAAACCTCTTGCATATGAATCAGTTTCTTCTTCACTTCAATCAAATATATTCGAAGACTTTTGAATTTAGACAACGAAACATATCTGCAGATCAAACCAAAGTTTATTTATTTAATTATTTTTCTAATATGATCTGCACGTCTCAATTAATGATATCTGTCGTGTTCAATTATAATATATATATTCCCGTAATTAGAACTAGTCGATCATGAATTTAGAGATAGAATTATTAATTTCCAGAATACGTGTTGCTGATTCCTCCCCAAAAAATAAACAAAAGTTTTGTGTTTGTTTGAGAGTACTTGATGTTTGATAGGAAAACATGAAAGTACATATAGCCGTTTATAATTTAGAATATATCATAGCATGCAAGAAAAAGAGGATACCCATGCATGAAGTGCGTGCTAGCTGGCTGCATAAGCCGGACAATCTTACTTTGAAATTACTTTTCTGTTGGCTAAAATTATTATGACCGAGGCTTTTATTATGCATGAGATCATACGTACGTAGGGATACAAAGGTCAAAGAGGCACAAACGTACGTACGGGAAATCAGATCACTAAAATCATGTATTTTTACTTAATATTAATTGAAAAATATCTATATATTTAATTTCCTCTGCATGATGATCAGTATAAGTGTCTGTATGAGGTGCATGCACTCTACAATCGAGCGACCTTCGAGAATCGAGAGTTCAGAGCGTACAATCTTTTTCATGGCCAGCGGTTGAGAAGAAAAGAGTATTATTTCTATGATTGGCCCTCGTGAAAAAGAAAATCAAAACATTATTATTTTTTATAATATTTTCTTTGGACTTTATCAAGTCCAGAGGTTGAGAGGAAAAAGTAGTGTACGTACAGTTCTGTACACGCGGCCCCGTGTAAAAAAAGCAAAAGATACTTCATTAATTATTTCGTTTTTTAATCAACAAACACAAAAAAAATTTTATAAAAAATAAATGTTCACAAATTCTTCACATTTTATATTTTATATTTTTTTTAATTTTTATTATTTTTTTCTTTTATCAAATATTTATTATATAAATAATAAATAGAAAATTTAAAATAATTTAAAAAAATAAACTCAAAAAAAAATTTAAAAAAAATAAAAATTTAAAAAAATATAGAATATAAAATGTGATGAAGGTCGTGTATTAAACTCTTTTTAAAGAGCAGTGATACTCCCATAGTTGGGAGCTCCTGCCGCTAGTGACTTTTGAATCAATTTTTTTTTTTTTGTATTTTTTTATATGTATTTTTTTAACATATTTAAATATATTTTAAAAATAAAAAATTTATAATATTATTAAAAAATATTTACTTATTTATTAAGTAAATAATAATAATAATAAAAAGTTAAAAACTCTTAATAGTAAAAATTAGTAATAAAAATTAACGATAAGAATAATATTTTCTGTTTTTAAAATAAAAAGATCGATGACTTGCAAAAGTTTAATAACCCAAAGTACGCACTACACGACCCTACTAAAGCCTGAACGAATAATTATATCAGCCTATAATCTCCCGTTGAAAAAGTCTTCCCTTTTGTAAACATAAGCTATTGGGTGACTTATAGAGGATTGGTAGTGATTTTTCTATTTTTATTTTTATCTTTAAATTTAAAAAATGTCTTTAAATTCATCTATATTAATTTATGTATTTCTAAATTTTTGTATAACTATAAATAGTACTTCTTCAAATTTGAAGAAGCACTATTTATTCTTCAAACATTAATTTACTATTTTTTTCTCTCTTATATCCATTAAAATCAATTTTGTAGAATTTATATTTAGATAATTTTGATACATTAAATTTGTATTAAGTTGATAATATAAAGTGGATGTTAATTATAAAATATACATAAAAAAATAATTTTAAGAAACAATAAATAAATAAATAATAATATTTTATTATTATTTGATTCAAAGATGTATAAATTAATGTGAGAATTTTTTTTCATATGTAAAATCATTCTTCAAAAAAGATACATAAACAACTACCAATGCATAAGTGTCAAGGTAATCTTCCATTTGAGTTTTTGTCCTACTTTTTGTGTGTATATATATATATATATTCTTTACGTTTGAATGTTGAAATAATTTTAGCTAATTAAATTAATTTATAAATAGTAATATTTTATAATTCTTATTTAGATATATTTGAATATAAATAAGTGAAGATATGTGTTTAAATGTATGAAGTAAATTAAGATAAGTTTAACCTTTTTATAACAAGTTAAAAAAATAATAGATTTCATCCATGATTGAGTTGAGAAGATCTCAACAACCAAGCACACCCCATCTTCAAAAAAAAATTATAACCCATCTTTGAGTCTACTTATTTGAGGTCAAGTTAACATAGGAACTCTTGTTAGAAGTCTACGATCATGTATTTAATAATTTGTGCGCGCGAAGAATTTAATAATTTGTCTATCAAAGTTTGGAGTTCTTGAGATAGCTCTCTCTCTCTCTCTCTCTCTCTCTCTATATATATATATATATATATTAAACTTATTATTCTTCTATATATGTTTGCAACCATAATCCCATCAATTCGAACCCAAAAGTACTTTCGATTCCATGAGTTAACATGAAGATTATAACTTAGGAAGGACGCGTATTATATATAAGTTTTGATTTTCAAAACATCGCCTTTGATTAAAATAATTTGGTGGTGTGTAACGTCATATTTTCCCTAAATATTACATAAGAGAGTAATAACTTTTTTTTAATGAAATATACAAGTTAAAATATGGTAATTGCTAAAAAAAAGTATTACCAACAGTCTTATAGAGAAGATGGGTTTTTTAGTCCTACCCAGAGACAGGTCAACAATTATTGAGTAGTCCCAAAACTTGCCAAGGAAACTTTCATGGGGAAGATCACCTAATTAAAGAAAGAGAAATAATTAACACCGGTCTGTCCAAGGTTGTCTGATTAACAACCCGCATTCTTTCTCAACCCCTTCGTACCCCCCCCCCCTGAACACCCACGCTCTGCCCCCAAATCTTCTTCACACCCTCACGAAACCTAGAACTCCACCCTGCCGAGCCGCAACGGAGCTTGACCCCAAGATTTGCGACGAACTGAACTCACAAAACTCCCCAAGTTTCCTATCTTCGTCTTCCACATTTGAGTGGGCAGCTACCGTGGTGCCCTGTATGAAGATGGGTTTTTTCTTGTAGAAAAATTTTACCCTTATGTGTTGTGTTTTGCATTGTAGTCTTCAGCAACCATTCAATGACTATAAATCGTTGATTATTTTGACATTTTTGTTTTCTTTTTTTCTGTTGCATGAGGTGGTGGTTTCTTTTCAATCATTCATCTGGTTGTCTTTGTTTTGATCAAGTGGGATGTTTTCCATTCTTTTGCCATCGAGGAAAGTTGAATCTATAATCACATTTATCATACTCACTCTTAATCATTTACCAAATTTTCTCCTCAAAAAATAGATTGCTTCTTTTCTGATGGAGGTGCATTGAATCGATATTCACACTTTCTTTTGGTCTAACACCCCCCCTCAAAGTGATGGGGAGTAAAATCACCATTAGTTTGGACCGCAGGAAAGCAAACCGAGGGGCAGTGTGACCCTTGGTGAAAATATCTCCAATCTGATCTTGGGTAGAAATATGCTTCACTTGAATGTCTTTGTTCAGTACTTTTTCTCGAATAAAGTGATAGTCGACCTCGACATGTTTTGTGCGAGCATGAAACACTGGATTGGAAGCTAAAGCAATAGCTCCAATATTGTCACACCAAATAGTTGGAGTGGAAGGTAGTAGTACCCCAAGTTCTTTCATAAACATACGGATCCAGTACATTTCTGCAGTTGTAATGGCCAGGCTACGATATTCCGCTTCTGTGTTGCTTTTGGATACGATGGGTTGCTTCTTGGCTGTCCAGGCAATAAGATTTTGGCCAAGAAAGATGCCATACCCGGTTGTACTACGACGATCATCCGGATTTCCAGCCCAATCGGAGTCACAATATGCTTGTAAGTTGATAGCACCAGGAGAAAAGTAGAGGCCATAGTCAATAGTACCCTTAAGGTAGCGAAGCACACGTTTGACTGCAGTCCAATGAGGTTCACGGGGATTGTGTATAAATTGGCACAATTGGTTGACAGCATATGCAATGTCGGGACGGGAAATGGTACAATATTGAAGAGCCCCAACAACACGGCAATATTCAGTAGGATCAGATAAGAGCTCACCTTCGATGGAAGAGAGTTTTGGTCCAGATGTTGATGGACAGTTGAGAGGCTTTGCACCCACCATCTTGGTGCTGTCAAGTAGATCAGTAATATAACGAGTTTGTCGTAGGTGTAGCCCATGTGGATCACGGCTAGCCTGGACACCTAGGAAAAAACTAAGCTCACCCAAATCTTTAACAAGAAATGAGTCCTTGAGAGATAAAATAAATGAAGCAATAGCAGCCTTGCTGGAACCAGTGACGAGGATGTCATCAACGTAAACTAACACATACAATTTTACTGAAGCATTAGTATAGATAAAAAGTGAGTAATCAGCACTGGACTCAATAAAACCATATTCCAACAGATATTGTGATAGACGGCGAAACCAAGCACATGGTGCTTGTTTGAGGCCGTACAAAGACTTATGCAAACGACACACATAATCTGGGTAATTCTCATCAATAAACCCTTGAGGCTGCTCCATAAATACTTCTTCATCCAAAAATCCATGCAAAAATGCATTTGAAATGTCTAACTGATGTATATTCCAGTTAAAAGAGACTGCTAAAGCAAGAACCATTCGGACAGTTGTGTGTTTCACTACTGGTGAAAAGGTTTCGGCATAGTCAATGCCGTATTGTTGATCAAAGCCCTTGGCAACGAGACGCGCTTTATAGCGCTTGATACGACCATCAGAGAGTCGTTTGATCTTAAAAACCTATTTATTTCTAACAACATGCTTACCGGGTGGACGAGGGCAGAGTGACCAAGTCCCATTCACCATCAAGGCATTAAACTCAGAGCCCATCGCAGCACGCCATTGAGAAGAAGAAGCAGCTTGGGTGTAGGTGGATGGCTCAGCATCGGTAATTACCGTGGAGAGTACCTTCAGAGGATGTTTGGTCGAGTATTGAGAGATGAAATCTGGGAAAAGTTTTGGTTTTGATTTACCAGTCATCGAGCGGGTTGTGACGCGATATGGGTTAACATTTTGGTTGTTGGACAGAGTGGAGGTAGACGGGATGGAGGCAAGACGTGAGGTCGTGATGGGTAAGGCAATTTCGGAAATCTCAGGATTTTCGCTATTTGGGTTAATGGGTTGGCTGGTGGACAGATTAGAGGCGTACGGGATGGAGGTAGGTGGTGAGATCGTGATGGGTAGATTAGGTTCAGAAATTTGTGGATTTTCGAATGGATTTTCTGCTAGATTTTCTGCTGGATTTTCGGCTGAATGGTTTGAAGATGGAAAGCTAGGAGGAGAATTTGGAATTTGGGGATTGAGAGGAATTTGTGAGGGGGGAAATGAGAGCAGAGAAGGAGACATACCTTGGAAGACGCTACTCGGTGAGGCAGGCGAAGAAGAGACTCCATCACGTGCTGCAGGAAATTCTTGTTCATTGAAAATGACATTTCGGGACACATAAACACGGCCAGTGTTATAATCAAGGCACCGATACCCACGCTGTTGACTCGCATAACCTATGAAAATGCACTTTTTACTTCGAAAAGAGAGTTTGTGCGCTTCATATGGTCTAAGTAGAGGAAAACATGCAGAACCAAAAATTTTAAGATGTGAATATTTGGGAAGCTTTTTATGGAGCATGTAAAAAGGAGTCAAATTATGTAAAATTTTGGTGGGGAGGCGATTTATAAGATAAACAGATGTGAGAAAAGCATCTGGCCAATATATATTTGGGAGATGGGACCGAGCAAGAAGAGTTAAGCCGGTTTCAACTATGTGACGATGTTTTCGTTCGGCAATCCCATTTTGTTGGGAGGTATGAGGGCATGTTAATCGATGGAATATGCCATTTTCTTGTAAATAAGATTTAAAAACGGTGGAAGTAAATTCACCACCTTTATCAGTTTGTAATTGTTGAATTTTACAAGAAAATACATTTTCCACGAGTGTTTTGAATTGTTTAAAAATTGCCGAAACCTCATTTTTAAATTTGAGGGGATATAGCCAAGTGAAACGAGAAAAATCGTCAACAAAAAGAACATAATATTTTGATCCACTGGTCGAATACACAGGAGATGTCCATACATCGGAATGAATAAGTGCTAAAGGATGAGTTGTTTGACGTGTTGAGTTACTAAAGGGTAATTGTTTAGATTTCCCTAAAGGACAAGACGAACAAAATCCTATTTTATTTGAGGAGGAAACATCTATATGTTTGGAAGAGGCCAATTTATTTAAAACAACTTGAGACGGGTGGCCAAGACGATCATGCCACATGTCGAGAGTGGTGGAGACACCGAGTTGAGCCGCAAAACAAGACATTTTATTTGAACAAGATTTATTATCTGCAATTGGATAGAGTCCGTTCTTAACTTGCCCTTGGAGTAGTAGTCGTCTCGTGTTGTTCTCCTTCACAGAAAAATCATTTCCAGTTAGTACAAAATAACAATCATTGTCCAAACAAAATTGATTGATAGAGATTAAATTTGAGGAAGCATTTGGACAATGAAGGACTTTGGATAGAGTAAAGTTGGAATGATTTGAGGTAAGAGATGTGGTACCCATATTTTGAATCATCAAACCTGAGCCATTCCCAACTGTGATAGTCTCGTCTCCTTCATATGGCTGTGCGGTGGTGAGATTTGTCATATTATTGGTAATATGGGCATTGGCGCCACTGTCCGCATACCACACCTGTTGAGCATAAGAAGTATTACCTTCAGCAGCCATTGCAGCAAGATCTGATGGTGGCAAGCGACCTTGATAGGAGAAATTAAACCAATTATAGCAATCAAGGGCCATGTGACCCTTTTTACTACATATCTGACAAATGGGTCTGTTGTCACCAGAGTGAGATACATCGAGCTTGTTGCTAGAGGGCCCCACATGAGATGTGAAACGTGTAGGTGGAATAGCCGAGCGATTTGGGGCTGAGAAGCCTGGGCCTTTATTCTTCTTCGACACAGTTGGCTTGGAATAATTAGCTGCAGAGGCAAAATGATTGTCAGCGGGAACCGTGGGGCTAGAGACCTCCATTAATAATTCAAAATTCAAGAGTTCAGTCTGGAAGTCGTCCAAAGAGAGGTCCTTGTCCCTGGTTGCAAAGGTGAATGCAGTAACAAAGGGCATAAACTGAGGCTTGAGTCCACTCAAGAGGTAAGTGATGAGATCTTGTTCTTCAACAGGCTTGCCGGCAGCAGAGAGTTGATCTGAGAAAAGCTTAGCCTCTTCAATATACGAGAGGCATGAACGAGTACCCTAGGAAATAGTTTGAAGTTGTCGTTTGAGAAAAGCAATACGAGACCGCGAGGCCGAAGAGAAACGGGTTTGAAGAGCTTCCCATACTTGTTTGGAAGTCTCCAGATTAAGGACTGTAGATACAAGTTTCTCAGTGATGGAGGCATAGAGCCAACTGAGAACACAATTATCTTGTTTAAACCATCGAGTATACACTGGATTCGAAGTGCCGTCAGGCTGAGTTTTGGTTGGAGCAAGGCTGGTACCATCAACGAGTCCAACCATGTCGTGGCTTTTCAGGAAAACAAGAAACTGGATCCTCCAGGTAAGATAATTGGGGCCATCCAATTTCGGAAACTGTGGTGAGGTTTGGAGCGAAGAGGCCATGGTGGTTTGGTTTGTGCGGAAGCTGGGTTATAGGAACGGGTGTTGGGCGTTAGCCTTATCTGGCTGATACCATGTAAGAATCTATAGCCTTGATAGAAATGGATAGAAACAGAGAGACCAACACACCTCTCCTTCATCTTCATTTGACTTAAATAATACATTCTATGAGGTTACAGCTTTACAATAAGTATGGAAACATACAAATATGGAAGGAAGACGTTTTACATGATATAAGGAAAAGAGCAGAAAATCAGGAAATAAATCACACTGATTGTGCTGCTGTTACAGAGTTGGAAAGGAGAGACTCGGCTGCAAGTGTGGGATTTCCAGCTGCAAGTATGGGATCTTTATTTGGTCTAACAAAATTTTGGGCCCTTTTTTTTTTTTTTTCTTTCTTGTACAGCAACACATGCCATTAAATTCACAAAATGTGGCCGATTATTTGCAAAAGTTTAACCTCAAGAAGGTGGTAGTTCAAAAGGCATTGGATACTCTGGCTGATACTGGAGAGATCTCGTTCTCAAGGAGTACGGTAAGCAGAAGATTTACATCACCCGACAAGACCAATTTGACATCCCGAACAACGAAGAGCTTAATAGGATGGAGGAAAAAAAATGCCAGCCTTCAGCAACACCTCCAGGAGCAAAGAAAAGCAGTCGGCGAGGTCGAGGGAGGTACATCCTGCACTCCTTTTACTTGTTTTGCAAAAGTTAGTCCTCGGTGTTGATAGTCTTTGTTATTCCAAACATACCGACTCTAGAATTAAGATTTTGATTTCTTAATATAAGTTCCCATTAACATCAATGCAGGAAAAACCAGATTCAACCTGGGAAAGTCTGTGAATTTATGTAATGCGATGAAAACTGTGGGTGACAGCAGTGCTCTGCTTCGGCCTCGGCTTCTTCCGCTTTTGATTTTAGTGCTTTACCATGTGCATGAGTGTATTGTAAGTTTGATGTAATTTTTGATGTGGCAGCTGATGTGTAGAAGGCTGTTATATTAAGAAAAGCAGCCAGACCGCTTGGGAGCGGACTCTTAAAGAAATAATGGAGTTGGGGGGAGAGAAAAGAGGAATGAGGACAAACTGATCGAGAAAATTAATTAAATTGTATTACAGCGTCTTATCTTTACATCAAAAAGAGCCCTATTTATAGAAGAACCAACTGATAGTATTTATAATAGCGTGGAACTTTTGGTTTGAGTTTGAAGAGTATGTTTGCTTTTGTTAATGCTCGTATAATGGACATAAAAAAGGTTCCTTTTTTTTTTTTTTGCATTACTAGTATTAATAAGTCTGAAGCTGTAATCATGTGGAAAACCAGAAGCCAGTGAAGAGCTGCTCAGAGGAACTGAGACCATAAAAGGCGTATATGTTTGCATGCCTCATTCCACCATAAGATATAATATCATCTACAATCCATGTTCAGTGATATATTCATGGCTGGCATGCATTAACTTCATGATATATTCAACCAAAAGACTAAATTATGTAGCCCACAAGATGAAATACTGGCCCTAATATGTAAGACGATAATAATGGTTCAGCATCTAAACATGAGGCTATGCCGCTGTCCATACCTGCAATTGTTGATGTAGAAACATTATACTGATCGAACATTTCATTCTTGAGTACGACCTCTTCAAAGTTTTGGTGAAGGTTAGAGGCTTTTCGTGAGATTTGCAGTACTGCCTTCAACTCTTTTGCGACCTCTTTCATGGTCGTTTCTTTCCATTCAAGTTCAAGCACCTTTTCACAAGGTTGGCGACTGCAATAATCTCTTCTTTCTTAGCTTCCTTCAAAACTCGATTATCAAGAATATCAAACAAAATGTTTTCTTCCATTGAATTAATGAAATATGTGGCTAAACTTTTGGTTTCTAGCGACCCATATTTCATCCTCGAAAAAATAATAGTCATTGATTGGAAGGCATCCTCAGAAAATATGCTTATAGTTGTCATCAAATTGGACAATCAGGTCTCAAAGATTTCATGCCATCATTGGAGCCATATACAAAGATATTTAGAGAAGGAAACATATGTAATGGTAACTACAAATAATTAGCAGAAAACAAGAGAAAACTTCAGGACCAACCAAATATAAGCGAAAATTTTAATGAAGGAAGAATGTATTAACAGCTCATCAGAATTTCCGTCTCCATGATCCTAGCACATCCCACCAATTTTGCTATTTGATTTATTTGTAACGGCATTATTTGATTTCTTTCCATGTAAATTATTTGATTTCTTTCCATGTAAAGCATCACCGTACATAGCTCTATATATTATTCTCAATGAAATAATGCAAATCAATTCAGCCAAGCTATTGTTTAACATGGTATCAGGCCAAAACAGATTCTGACTTACCTCTCCTTCCCGATGGCTTCCTCAACCGATGATCCTCCTCCATCTTCTTCCCCATATCTCCTCCACCCCTCTGATTCTCCTAGTCTCGTTCTGGTTTCCGGTCTCCTCACAGGTGACAATTTCCCAAAATGGCAGCGTGCTATTCGCCGTGCACTCAACGCTAAACACAAACTCTCTTTCGTTGATGGTAGTCTTCATGCCCCTGCCAAAACCTCCCCTGATTATGCCCAATGGAGCCGCACCAAAGACATGGTCTTAACTTGGCTTCTCAACACAATCACCCCTTCCCTAGCCAATTCCTTGGACTATCACGATGATCCTCGAGATGTTTGGCTTGATCTCGAATCTCGTTTTAGCCATGGAAATAATGCCCGCCTCTTCCATCTCAAAAGAGAAATCTCCAACCTCCATCAAAACCAACTTTCTATACCCGATTACTACAACAATATCAAACAACTTTGGGATGAGTTGGGAAATCTCCAACCTCTCACCGATGCTACTACCTTGGAAAAAGGGCTGAAGATGAACGTGTCTTTCAATTTCTTCTCGGCCTCAATGATTCCTACTCTGCCCTTCGGTCCCAAATCCTTGCCACTGACCCTCTTCCATCTCTAAATAAAAGGAGCACAGACAATTGTCCATACAAGAAGCAAACCTTAAATTGGATGTGAAAATTCCAAGAGAAAGAAGGGGTTTCCCAAGTGAAAGATAGGCAGTCAAGCACTACAAAACAATACGAAAGAATCCTCGTAGAGGCAGGGATTGGCGTTTGCTCAATCCATATTTAGGATCTCACGAGCCCAATTTAGAATTAAGAAGCACCAATTCCAGAAATTGGGAGACAAATCAGGAACAATTGATAATTTTTCAGTCTTAGCAAGGTAAATGAGAAGCACTAATAGCAAATAAGCGACTAGGATATTCTTCTATCAATAAAGCCAATATTTCACCAATTCTAGATTCAATCAAGAAAAGAGATCACTCGTCTGCTGACTCAAACAATAAATAATCAGTTATCTAATTCACGCGGACGTCAAAATTCATAGCTTTAAACTTTTGCTTGAATCTTAACTGCTATGAAATACACACAAAATATATACGTGTACACACAGAGAACTAAACTCAACTAGAGCAAATAGCTGCGTTAACCCCCGCTAATCAGAGATTTTTGTTCTTTGCAAAAATCCAGATTGACCAGAGAATGAGCTAAATCTGACCTGGTCCTGATTTTCCAATTAAAAAAAAAAAAAAACGGTCCAAGAACAAAAAGATCGAATAAAAAGCATCTTTTTCATGTTCAATGTTTATAACTAAGGGAAAATAAAGTGCACTTTCGATTCCAAAAATGACAAATTATCCTACATTTCCACGGGAGCGAAACAAAGCTCGAAACAAACAAGCAAGCAAATAAATTACAATTTCAAATCGAAGCAGCAATGAAGAACCAGAAAATGGAATCGAGTGCACGAAAAGGCAAATCCGGAGAGAGGGAGAAATCAAAGAGGGCAAAATTACAAGCAACCAAACGACACCGCACGGATCGAGGCATTGAAGATTTGAATTTAGAGCTACATTTCAACCATGCACGAGTAAGCAGATCCGAGAGGGCAGAGAAAGAAGCAGAGTGTGGCAAATGTGGGAAAACAACTCACGGTTTTGGTCCGATCTGTGAAAGGACGGAGTCTCTGCCTCCGATCTCAGACTCTCAGGTTTCTGTTGCTTTCAGGCTTAGGCCTTGGGCCTTGTGGACGATGGTCCTCTCTCTTCTTATCGAGCTGTGAGTGTGTGTGTGTGTGTGAATGTGTCTGTCTGTCTCGTAAGTGCGCTTCTGTGACACGAGGAGCTGTGGCCAGGGGGCTGCGACACGAGCTCCCAAGAGCTGCGGGAAAGGAGATAAGAGTTGCCCAGAGCTACGAGAAAGGAGCTGTGCGGGAGATAGGGAGGGATGAAGGAGATAGAGCCGCCGGAGATAGGGAGGGAAGAAAGAGATAGATGATGAAGATAGGGAGGTAACAAGGAGACATGGCCGCGGGAAGGAAAGCGAAAGGGAGCCGTGCAAAGTGACCTCAGAAAATGATTAAATATTCGATTTGATTGAGCTACAGGTCAATTCAAATATGACTTGAGTTTTGAAATTACTGTAGCTCATCTTGTAGATAAAATTTGTTTAGCAAATTTAATGTAGATCATTTTTTCTTCACATTAGTTAAAGATCAATATCATGTACAGTCTTTAAATGAAGATTGTATATATAAGTCTAATCAATTTTATCATTAATTTTTTTTTTAAATTATAATAATATTCTTCTCAAAATGATATTTTTTTTATTTAATAAAGTATTTACATATACAATTTCTATCTGGAGATTGTAAATAAAATTTCTCTTAATTAAATTATAACTTCTACTTGCATTTGCCAGTGCTCTAACCCCCAAATCTAATAAGAATTATTTCTCTAAAGCAAAATCAGCTGAGTCTTACTTGTTTAAAAGAATTTTATTGGGTTTTCAATTCCTATATATAAATATACACACACATATATATATTGCTCTTTGGAGTTTCAAAATTTGCAAAAATGTATTTTCTGTCTAATTTTTGTTAATAAACATTTCGCTTCTAATTCATTTGGACTTTTAAAATTTCTCTTATTGTTTATTAAAATTTCAATTGTTTATAAAATGATAGATCAATAATGCTACTTGATCATCGGATGCTTACAGTTCAGATGACCCTCTTAATGTACATAGCATCACTGCGTGATGACACTTGATTTATTAAAAAACTAAAAAAGATTTAAAACACAAACACAAAATGTGTAGAGGAAACTTAAGGTTTTAAAATCTTGAATGAAAATGCTATTCCATCAAAGAATATAGTAAAAATAAAGTTACAGATTAACTAATGTGACTTAATATGATACAACATATTTACTTTATAGTAAAACTAAGAACGTTACAATATATTTATAAATTTATTTTTATAAAATAATTTTATAAATAAATTAGTATTTCTCTTTCCCTTATGAAATTGTTGGAGAAGACACATTAGACGATAAAATGTTTCATATTTGATGCAGATTCAAGCTGTTGTACGTAAAGAAATATGATATTCTTTTTATTGCGGACGAGGTAGTACTACTCTCTGTTTCTTATATTTCCCTATATGTATGCATATCTTTATTTGTATCCTAATATTATAAGACCTGATTTGTTAATATATGTTTTTTTCTTAGGTAATTGGGGTGTATTTTGAAGGCTGGGCACAATGTTTGGGTGCGACAAGTACAACATAAAACCAGACTTTGTGTCCCTTGCAAAGGTAAAGTTGGGATATAATTAAACCCAGAGATAGAACCTCAAATCCCAGGCCCTTTCTTCTGCATATATGTCCATTGGAGCTGTACTTGTGAGCCCCGAAGTATCAGAAGTCATACATGCATTGAACACTTGTTTGGATCCCAAACTCATCTCAACTCATCATTATAACTTTTTCAAATTCCAATACAAAATATAATAAATAATTCAACTTTTTCAAATCTCAAAATAATAATAATATTAAAAAATAATATTTTAACAATATTTTATCATCTCAACTCAACTCACTTCAACATCCAAACACAACCTTAAGTTGAAGGTTATTTAGTATATGACCGTATATGCTTTCTCTTTCAGGTTTTTCTCTCATAAGATGGATTTACTTATTCTAGACACCCAGTATCAGTATCCTGCATCATTGCAATAGAAGCGCTTAAGATCTACAAGTGTGTTCTTTTCTTCTCATCCAGTTTTACTTGTTCAAAGTTCTATTTCATAGGTTAGAATATCTTGTACGTAGATCTACTTAAAGATTGTCATGTTGTGATTACTCGTTATTGTGATGGTCCTCACTACATGATTGAACTTAATATATGGTTGAGATAGACAAGCATATTGTTTAGGTTTTTTCCTCCTAATATTTTCTATCTCTCAATCTTATCTTCTTGATGATATGTATGTATTGCGGGGATAGGCTCTTATTTTGGAGCACTATGTGAGAAGCATGGAATGTTAGCACGTGTAGTAGTAGATAACATAATGGATTAGAAGATCAAATAAGAAATATTTGATTTTGCAAAAGAAAAAGTTTTTAGTGGATTATTTAGAGATATATTGGAAGGAATAATAGACTTGTGAGCATTGGGCTCCGTTTGGTGATGTTGAGACGAATTTAATATACATTTGCAATTCTATTACTTATGAGTAATTTCTTGGAATCAGAGATTGCTAAAGTTCTCTCACAAAACTATATTTTTTTCCCTACTCCTTGTGCTCTGTCTTTGCTGTTCTTGTTGATTATACATTTGCATTGTAGACATGTATAGCCTGCTTTCATAAGAAAAACGCGTTGAGATTTTTGACTAAGAAAAAATGGCAACTAATGAAAAAGTGGTTACAAAATAAAAGAATCGAGTCTATTTTGGATTATATGACTGACATTCTATTGCAACTTATTCTTCCTAAATCTGTGTCCAAGGCATTATTACATTGGTTTGAAATGGTAATTCTAATGATTTTCCTATATGATTGGAAGTTTTTGGGTCTCATGAAAATCAAATTCTGAAGTTCTAAATAGCAATAATTTTCAGCTAATAAGCATTTACGGAAAAGCGCTGAGGGCTACTGAAGAGAGGGTAAAGGAACTCAAGTCTCAGCAGAAATAGTTTGTTGTTGATAATGCCGAAAAATCATCTTGCTTCATGTAAAGCAACATCAATTCTCTTAGTGACTTGTGAGACAGATGGTATTAAATAAAGCATCCAAGTTATAACCTGTGAAAATTTATCTTTAGTTTGATTTCTCTGCATCTTTTCCAAATCCGGTTCTTCAAATTTAGATTTAGCTGACTCAGCAGGCAACTAGAAAGATCGTGCCCATGGCATGTGACCATAACATGGAGAGAGAGAGAGTTGCTAAGAGTTAGTTGCTTCACTCCTCTCATCAAAGTTATTTGATGATTTTTGTGGATTTGATTCATTAATTGTTCCAGATATCCTTTCACAAGGGGTTTAGATGGCACAACAACCTTGGTCTCTGGTGGGTTTAAAGTACCCTTGTCATTCTCGAGAAGTGAGTTCCATTGAGTGGATTCAGTCTCTGAGGAAAATATATAGTGGTGTTGGCTCTTTTAGCAGATTTGTGGTTTCTTGAGGGTTTGACCGTGAGAAAATGAAAAAGAAGAGAAAAAACTGCACACACCCAATTAAGCAATAGACCTTATAATGGTAGATAAACATTCAAGCGATCAATGGTCACCTCAGCCTGATGGTCTTCTTTATAAACCAAGATGTTATGTAGCTTATTTTTTTAGCAGTTCATGAAGCTTGTAACTTTCTTTGATCCTTTGAGCATGAAGAACATGGTCTAAATTTGTGAGGCCTATTACGCCAAGGGTTTTGTTGCTTTTAGCAGGTTGACAATCTTCATGATTTGGCAAGATTTAAAAGGTGAAAAAAGCCGAAGGTGGCTATTAAAGATAAATATAAAGAGGAGTTGATTTCTTCTTTTGCTGCAAACTCTAAACAGCAATAGAAACCCAGAGGGTAATATAAAAATATATGCTTATGAAACCGAAAAGAAAATTAGTGGACGTTTATGCTTTATACTACCATATATAAGATTATCTTTGTTAAATAATGAAAACTGCAAATTATGTAGCTTACAAGATGAAATTGAACAAACAATACAACACAAATCAAGTGTAACATCACTTGATGATTAAGAAGATACTAAAAATGGCTATGAATCTAAAGATGAGGTCGCGAATATACCATCCATACCTGATGTTGTTGATATAGAAACAACATCATATTCCTTGGATATTTTAGTTCCGACATCTTCAAATCTCTCCATATTTCTCTTGAAGATTAGAAACTTTTGGCGACATTTGGTTGGCCTCCAATTCCCTTGCAACTTCTCTCATTGAAGGTCGATCCTTTCGGTTCAAGTTCAAGCATCTTTTTGCAAGGTTTGCAACTGTAATGATTTTTTCTTTTTCTACTTCATTCAAGACTTGATTATCAAGGATGTCAAATAAATTGTTCCCTTCCATCGAACTAACGAAAAATGCAGCTAAACTTTTGATATCTCTGGTTCTTGATGATGAGATAGCTTTTTCTCCGGTCAAGAGCTCAACAAGAACAACACCAAAACTATAAACGTCACTCTTATCTGTAAACTGGCCTGACAAAAAATACTCAGGGTCTATATATCCAAAAGTTCCATGTACTAGTGTGCTTAGATGAGTTTGATCGATAGCAACAGATCTTGAAATTCCGAAATCTGCTACTTTTGCTCTATACTTGTCATCTAAGAGGATGTTTGTAGACTTAATGTC
The DNA here is from genome assembly GCF_001411555.2 of Juglans regia. Lineage (NCBI taxonomy): Eukaryota > Viridiplantae > Streptophyta > Magnoliopsida > Fagales > Juglandaceae > Juglans > Juglans regia. Next base: position 7,530,497 of record NC_049910.1, on the reverse strand, counting down.
GCGATGGTAAATTGGTGAAGAAGCTACTGAATGTAAGTAGAAAAGAGCCCCTGAAACTTCTATAGCAATTCGTAAACGCATATCCCATGTTGGTGGAAACTCCTCATTTTGGCCATTGAGATATTGGGCAAGAGTTCCATTAGGAATGAATTCATAAACTAGAAGTGGAACTTCTGTTTCCAAACAACAGCCAAGCAACTTAACCACATTCCTGTGATTAATTTGTGAAAGAATCACGACTTCATTTACGAATTCTTGAAGTTTCTCTTCATCAATTACGTTGGACTTTTTTATTGCAACAATTCTTCCATCAGCCAATATACCTTTGTAAACAGTGCCTTGTCCACCATGTCCAATTATTCTATCTGCACAAAAACGATCAGTGGCCTTCTCCAATTCCTTTGAATTAAACAATTTTGTGTTCTCAACTTTGTCTTTGCTGTTTGTAGATATTTGTTGCTCTAGTAGTAGTCCACATTTTTGTTTGAATAACTTCTCCTTGCGTTTAATCCTCATCCTTTTCTTTATCACTTTGTATGACCACCATCCACCAAAAATCAGAAATAAGACACCAAGGCTTGCGCTAACACCTATATATTTGACTCAATGAAATAGAAAGATTACTCCTTGCACTAGTACTATATAATGGTAAAATAATAAAATGGATGATTAGGAACATTGAGTAGTACTAGATAGACATGATTTCTATGAATGCTAGAATATTGCCAGCCGATGAAGTACTATGTTGTGCCAAATGCATGCAGGTTCACATAAAATTGAATTAGAAGTACTCCTAAAGATGAATGATAATTAAACTGAAAAAAAAAAGTATAGCTTTCGGGTTGGAGAACTAAGTACTAACAAGCCTCACATGCTTCTTTCTAAGAAGGTGAAAAAATCATGGGACCCACATGAAAAATTTATTTTTTACTGATGGATCTCACTTTTTTTTAAATGAAGTACGCGTGATTTGCACACCATAAAATAATATCTAACATTACTTAACAACAAATATGTGTAACCTCTATTGATTAAAACTAACAGAAACAACCTAAATCGAATTCTTCAAAAATATAGCATAAGTATTTCTGAAAAAAAATGCAGTAGAGACGTGAGAAACAATTATAAATTAGCAAGAACAAAGCAGAAAAACAATATGAGAAAGGTTTACAAGTCGTTTTTGGCTCAATTTTCCAAAAGAGGAATAAAAGAGAGCATTGGCATTGGACCATTACCAATGCTTGGACCGAGTATTTACTGCACTATAAATGCATAAGCTATGCATATAGATAACTTTAATATATAAACTGCATAGATATTGACTATCTAATTATATATATATATATATATATATTAATTAATTAAACCAACTTGATGAAATGATATGGGCATATCTCAATTTCACAAATAAAAAATATATCTATATTTTAGACATTCATTTAACCATCTTCGTAGAAATAAATTGGAAGCTGATGTCAGCTTTCTTATGGATTAAATGGTAGTCTATATTGATCAGAAGAAAGTTGTTGAAATATTTAATATGGATGAGATAATGGATAAATAATATTCACTAAAAGAGGTAGTGTCTAGTTCTCTAAGACTACGTTTGGATATATAAATTATCTCAACCTATTTCATTTTATCTCATCACATTATTATAATTTTTCTTAATTTTCATGTAAAATATAATAAATAATTTAATTTTTTTAATATCAAAATAATAATAATATTAAAAAATAATATTATAATAATATTTTATTTAACTTATTTAAAAGTATCATATCTTATCTCATTCACTATCTAAACGAGCCCTAATTAGCATAATTAATGTTATTTTTAGTATTTATGAAAATGTGGCTTCAACTCGTCGATACAAAAGAAGGAAGACATACCTATGATTATGAAGAGCTTGACATTCTTAGTAGTGACGCAACGGAAAGAACCTTCTGTATTTTCACAGCGTGTAATTGTATTTGTACAGTTGTTGAGGCTAGGGTCTGCACATTTGTCAATATCTGCCAATATTGTAATGGAATTTGTTAAAAAAAAAATACTACTATGTTTGTTCAATTTATTTTATCATTTTGATTGTTTATGTATTTAATTTTTTTTAATGATTAAGGAAGTAATTATTAGTATATTTATATTTTTTTATTTTATAAAAATATTTAAATATTTGAAATAAAAGGAAAAAAAAAAAGAAAAGTATAATTTGCACTAAGTGGCACAATGAGCGGGCACTTGCATGTGGAAAAGTAGCACCACTCTAAAGAAAAATGCTACTTTCACCGACAGTTGGGTTCCGATTGGATCTCGGCAATTTTTTTTTTTTTTTACTTAATGATTAAAGAAGTATTTTTTAATAATATTGTGACTTGTTTTTTAAAAAATTTTAATGCAAATGATTTTTACTGATGTGATAATATCATTTCGTAAAAAAGACATATCTTTTTTAATTATGAGTTTTCCATTTAATCTGAATTTCAATTTTTTCATAACTGATCTCTTATATCTAAATTAACATAATTATAAAATGATTTGTAAAAAGATCATGTTGTGTTTGTACATAAAAAGACACGCTTTCTAGCTACACAGTTACACAATATGATTTAATTTGCAATAAAACTCCTTTTTAAAAAATTAAAAAAAAATTTCGTTCACAAATCATATAATAATGGCGTAAAGTATCAATCAAAAAATAACTATGCTTATAAAATTTGTTTTACACTTCTGACTTGCAAATAAAAAAACTTAATTGGAGAACTAAATAAATGGAGTAAATTAATATAAGTTGTTACGAAAGATAAATTTACCTTCACATCCTCCAAGAAGATACGGATTTCCTCTGTAGCCACTCCGGCACCCACACAAGTTAGTATAGTTTTGAGTGTCATTCCCAAGAGTAGGATAACTAAATATGTAACAAGAATAGGTTGACTTCTTGTATTCACTTGCCGTTGAGTTTTTCCGTATGGGAAGAGAATAGAAAGAAGTATTGTCTATCCCCCAATCCAATACCACTGGAACAGACATGTTTGGATTCGTTGATAACTCTGATAACTCTGTGAAATTGTTCTCAAACCAATTTTGGTCAACCAAAAATGCATAGTTGCAGTACTCACTACTACTGCTGCCACTATTACTACTTTTCGGCTCTATAGTTGTATTGAATGCTTGGAGATTATAAGGGATTGTAATTTGGCAACAGTTTGTGGAGCTGCAAAAACTTCCATTTGTGAATGGAGCTCTGTCACAAGGGGTTGTGCACCCACTAAATGACAACGTGTCATCGAGCAAGGACCGCATTCGCAACGAGGCAGAGTTGCTGCAACCCATGGCAACGAAGCTGTTGTTGATGTTGTGAAATTGGTACAGCTAGAAAATATGGGATAGCTGACGCGAACTGTGCCTGGAAGATAATCTATGTCAATCTCCAGCACCTCCAGGTCGAACCTCTTCAAAAAGGGTTTTGGAAACCTCGTTTTGCAGACTATTTCAAACCAATCTCCGACGTAGCAACCTTTTCCGATTCCAAAAGGGTATGGAATGCTAACGTTATTCCCACAGTCTTGTGGACATGAACTGTTTATTACGTTCGATACTCGCGCGAATGCATTGACTGAGCACATGACTAACACAAGCATTCGAAACAGTAACATTTGCAATGCCATATAGATCTCTTTCTATGATGATTATGATGAATTATTAAGGCCAAAGCCTCAGATCATCGGTTTATATATATTGTACTTTCTTCAGATATTTCAAAGCTGGAAGTTGCCTTAAAGGCCGAAGTTAGTAGGAAAGAAAGTTCTCAGATACAGGGGAAAAAGAAAGACCTCGTGATCAAATCAGACTAATGGTTATCCGAATAATTTCTATGAAAGTTACATAAGCTGTCTGAAAAGGCAGGTCGGCTCTATTGTTAATACGTACTAATGATTCCAGGAAAGTTTAATCAAGTCATTATATTTGGGTTTAAACTCCAAATTAAGTGACTAGTTAAGAGATTGTTAATTACGATCATTACAAAACTTAGACGTTCCATCTAATAAATAATAGATTATATATGAAATTTACCACTTAATTAAACTTTTATGATCATACTACATATTAGTGGATTAATTATTTTATTTCCTTTATTAATTAATATTTGTGGCAATAAGTCGAATTAATCCACAGCCAATCGTACTGATCACCAATCAACTGAATATTGTTAGAGCAAAATATCTTTAATTCTTGACTTTGTAAGTCAAGGATGTTGAGAGAAAAATGGTATATTCTATATAGAAAAGAAAAAAAAAATATCACCGGAAGAAGATCAAGTCAATGAATTTAGAGAATCATTAATTCCCAGCAGCAGCGTGTTGCTTACTCCCAAGAAAATAAACGAAAGTTCTCATCAATGTGTTTGTTTGAGAGTTGATGTTTGATGGAAAACAAAGTATACAAGTTTATAATTTGGAATATCAAGTCATAGCATTAATTGCGTGCCAAGAAAAAGAGGTAGGCTTGTTCATCCAGTCCCCTTTTTTCTCGGCCTAACTGGGACCAGTTTTTTTTTTAGGATTTTAATGTTTGATTTTTATTTTTATTTATATATATATATATATATATTTTTCATTTCTAACCACTAAATGGACAAAAATCTAAAAGGAAAATACATATTATACATTTTATAATTTCTTAGTTTTTTGCACTCACGTCTATATATCATTTTCACTTTCAACCCGAAAGGAAGATTCTTTTCTGGACTGCATATAGATATTGAATATTCTTTATCGTATAGCCAACGCTTTCCAAAGGAGCTTACAAATTTTCCAACTTTTGGACTTTGATCCTGTAAAGGAAAAGGAATGTATTGGGTGTGATTGAAACTGCACTGAAACTTAGAAAATTACGTGGAAGCATATCTATATTGATCTATACATGTTGCCTTGTCGTAGCTTCTTTTGTACAAGGCAAAACGATCAGGTTTGATGTGCTCAAGGGAAGCCACCTCGGTTTTCTGGCGCTTACCACTCTAGTCTTTGCACGGAGTAGGTCTGTTATGTAGAATGAATGATTTATTTTAAAATTTTTTTTGCTTTATTTTTTACGGATATTTTATTGATAGTCAAGGAATATATACAATTTGATTTAAAAAATTAAATAAATAAAGTTTGACTGCTATATCAACATTTTTTTTTATAAAAAAATATTTATAATATGTAGGCTTTAATTTTTTTTAAAAAAAATACAATCCAAAACTCGAGTTTCAGGACTTTAAAAATCGATTTCGATCCAGATTCTAGTCCAAATTTGCCCGGTCGAGAATATCCGAATTCTCTGGTGAAAACTCGAATAAACAGTCTTAAAAAGAGGATACCAAAGTGCCGCTGATCTTCCAGTTCCACAGTGATTGGACTTATTATTATTTCGTGATATTTTTGAATATCCAAATTACACGTACGCCGCCATGCATGCACTAAAGGCTGAATGAATTATAATTCTTTCAGCCAATAAATATGTGTGGAAAGTCTTTGCTTATATATATATATATATATATATATATATATATATATACTAGCGGTGGCAAACGTGCAACATGTCTGCCTAATTAAAAAATAAATAAATAATAATTTTTAATATTAAAATAATCTAATGTATATGTGTAAAATTATTATTTATTCATATTCATAATTTATTATGAAATTTAAATTATATTAAAAATTTAAAATAATTATATAGTTTTTTTCTATTAAAAATATTCAGTAAAACTTTATCATTTATTTAATGATAAAAAAATAATATTTTATAAATTAAAGTTGATTTTAAGTATATGATATAATATTATTCTCTTAAAAATGTTCAGTAAAACTTTATCTTTGACTTAATGATGAAAAATTAATATTTTATAAATTAAAGTTAATTTTAAGTGTATGGTAGAATATTTATATTTTAGTTATTTGTTTTATGTTAGTTTAAATCAATATTTAAACTTCTATCGTTAGATTAAATCTGAAGATTAAAGATGAAAGGTTGTAATTTAAAACCTAAAAACTAACATTTTCCCCACGCACGTTTGCCTAATTTAGTTAATTAAGAATATTATCATATTTAAATTATGTTAAAACTCTAATTATTTATATAATTTTAATTTCTTAAAAATATTTAGTAAAATTTTATCATTTATTTAATGATGGAAGATTAATATTTAATAAATTAAATTTGATGGTTTATGTATAATATAATATTTATATATTAATTATTTAAATTTTAAATTAATTTAAATCAATGTTTAAATTTCTATTTTTAGATCAAATCTAAGAATTTAAAATAAAGAATTGAGATTAATTTCTTAAAAATATTTAATAAAATTTTATTGTTTATTTAATTTATTTCAATATTTTTAATTAAATTAATATTTATGTATATTTAAATCAGTATTTTTATCTTTTATTGTTAAATCATTTTAAAGATCCCAAAACGAAAGGACTGGATAAATCCCTATATCTTTCTTTTCTCCCTCACTTTTCCCTCCCCTCTCTCTCTCTCCTCCCTCAGCTCACGCGTACGCGGTACGCTGCCCCTCCTCCCAGCCGAATCTTCCTCTGCCCAGCCCGACGCCGCCGTGCGTCGGTGAGCCTCACCCCCTCTTCCACCGGCATCATCTCACTCCGGCGAGTCCCCCCACACCGGTCTCCCTCTCTCTCGGCTGTGCACTGCCCGAATGGGTTTGATGTTGCTGCGCCGCCGTACGCCATCCTCCGGCGCCACCACCTCCACGGTAGCCTCCTCTCCCACCGGCCATCCTCCTCCAGCGAGCTCGGCCTCCATCTCCGTGCCGTTTGCTCCCACGAAATCTACCTCTCTCTTGCACGGGTTCTCCACACCCACGGCGGAGCTCCACCTCCTCTGGCCACCGCACCACCACCGGGACCTCCTTTCGCCACCGGCCACCTCTCGTAGCCGTCCTCACGCCCAGCCGAGCCACCATGGATGCTCACCTTCCCTCACGGACGCCCACTTCCCCTTAGGCCACCTCCACCACCGTAATTTGTGGTGATTTTTTTTATTTTATGGTATTTTTGTTGTGATTTTATAGCGATTTTGTGGTGATTTTGTTAATTTATGGTATTTTTGTGAAGATTTTATGATGATTTTGTGATTTTACTGTGTATTTTTGTGATGATTTTATGGTGGATTTGCTTCGGTTGCCTCTGTTGTATTTTTGTGATGATTATATGGTGGATTTGCTTCGGTTGCCTCTGTGGTTTTGCTTCGAAGATGCAGAGAGGGAGAGATTTGCGGTTTTGTGATTTTGCCGTTGATGTTACTGTTCATTACTGTTGATGTCACTGTTCATTAGGCGATAGGCGCTTTTAAGTATAAGGAGATATATATGGGCGCTGCTACAATTACCATTGTATCTTCCCGCTTTTGGTTCCGCTTGACGTGGAATACGTTGCTTTTTTTTTTTTTCTTCTTTTAGTGCCTCATTTACATCTTCCCTCCTGGATGAAAAAATATCCCCCAAACTCGTCCCCGACAGACCTCGTCCGACACAAGAGACCCATTTCCAGCTTTCTTTGTTGCAGCTCACCTCCGTCCAACCTTAGATTTCTTTCCTTCTCTCCTCTGTTATTTTTGGATTTTGCATGGCCTGTTTGGATATGTAGAAAGTGGAGAAAAAAAACTTTGAATTGAAGCAATCACGAATAGATCCAGTAGAGTGCATTCCCTTCTCATTATTTGCAACACTTCAGATTTCGCCTATAACAGAGCAGCAAACAAGGCTGGCTCCATTCCACCCAACAAAAAGAAAAAGACCGAAAAAAGCAGGTGGTGGGTCTGACTCCATTATACCTCTGTTCTTTGTTCTTCACTCGATCATGTTTGTCTATTGTGTTTTTCATGCTTTGTTGATGATCAGCTTTGTTCTATGGGATTGGGGAATGTTACACGCCCAAAATTGTTTTAGTTATTAGGTTAAGGAATTTACTTTATTATTTGAGGGCATTTTCGGTTATGCATGTTTAATGTCCAACGGGTTGAGAGTAAGACTGAGTCTATGGGCTGTTATGTTCATGGGCAAGGTTGACTGGGTCACGCACCAGTCCATGCGAATTGAGTGGGTCACGCACCAATCCGTGCGTGGTGGTCAGTTATTCCCTTATTATTTGCACCTGTAAAACACCTATTAAAGGCCTAGTTATCATGAATGAAATCATCAACTATTTTATCAATATACATTGCCGTGAGCAAACATTGGAGTGGCTGGCTACTTGAAATATGCACACCAGTGCAAATGATTTTTCAACTTATATACTTTTATGATCATACTACTTATTAGTGGATTAATTATTTTATTTCCTTTATTAATTAATATTTGTCGCAATAAGTCGAATTAATCCACAGCCAATCGTACTGATCACCAATCAACTGAATATTGTTAGAGCAAAATATCTTTAATTCTTGACTTTGTAAGTCAAGGACGTTGAGAGAAAAATGGTATATTCTATATAGAAAAGAACAAAAAAATATCACCGGAAGAAGATCAAGTGCAATGAATTTAGAGAATCATTAATTCCCAGCAGCAGCGTGTTGCTTAAAGTTATTCTCTTAAAAATGTTCAGTAAAACTTTATCTTTGACTTAATGATAAAGAATTAATATTTTATAAATTAAAGTTAATTTTAAGTGTATGGCAGAATATTTATATTTTAGTTATTTGTTTTATGTTAGTTTAAATCAATATTTAAACTTCTATCGTTAGATTAAATCTGAAGATTAAAGATGAAAGGTTGTAATTTAAAACCTAAAAACTAACATTTTCCCCACGCACGTTTGCCTAATTTAGTTAATTAAGAATATTATCATATTTAAATTATGTTAAAACTCTAATTATTTATATAATTTTAATTTCTTAAAAATATTTAGTAAAATTTTATCATTTATTTAATGATGGAAGATTAATATTTAATAAATTAAATTTGATGGTTTATGTATAATATAATATTTATATATTAATTATTTAAATTTTAAATTAATTTAAATCAATGTTTAAATTTCTATTGTTAGATCAAATCTAAGAATTTAAAATAAAGAATTGAGATTAATTTCTTAAAAATATTTAATAAAATTTTATTGTTTATTTAATTTATTTCAATATTTTTAATTAAATTAATATTTATGTATATTTAAATCAGTATTTTTATCTTTTATTGTTAAATCATTTTAAAGATCCCAAAACGAAAGGACTGGATAAATCCCTATATCTTTCTTTTCTCCCTCACTTTTCCCTCCCCTCTCTCTCTCTCCTCCCTCAGCTCACGCGTACGTGGTACGCTGCCCCTCCTCCCAGCCGAATCTTCCTCTGCCCAGCCCGACGCCGCCGTGCGTCGGTGAGCCTCACCGCCTCTTCCACCGGCATCATCTCACTCCGGCGAGTCCCCCCACACCGGTCTCCCTCTCTCACGCTCTCTCTTCCTCTCTCTCGGCTGTGCACAGCCCGAATGAGTTTGATGTTGCTGCGCCGCCGTACGCCATCCTCCGGCGCCACCACCTCCACGGTAGCCTCCTCTCCCACCGGCCATCCTCCTCCAGCGAGCTCGGCCTCCATCTCCGTGCCGTTTGCTCCCACGAAATCTACCTCTCTCTTGCACGGGTTCTCCACACCCACGGCGGAGCTCCACCTCCTCTGGCCACCGCACCACCACTGGGACCTCCTTTCGCCACCGACCACCTCTCGTAGCCGTCCTCACGCCCAGCCGAGCCACCATGGATGTTCACCTTCCCTCACGGACGCCCACTTCCCCTTAGGCCACCTCCACCACCATAATTTGTGGTGATTTTTTTTATTTTATGGTATTTTTGTTGTGATTTTATAGTGATTTTGTGGTGATTTTGTTAATTTGTGGTATTTTTGTGAAGATTTTATGATGATTTTGTGATTTTGCTGTGTATTTTTGTGATGATTTTATGGTGGATTTGCTTCGGTTGCCTCTGTGGTATTTTTGTGATGATTATATGGTGGATTTTCTTCGGTTGCCTCTGTGGTTTTGCTTCGAAGATGCAGAGAGGGAGAGATTTGCGGTTTTGTGATTTTGCCGTTGATGTTACTGTTGATGTTACTGTTCATTACTGTTGATGTCACTGTTCATTAGGCGATAGGCGCTTTTAAGTATAAGGAGATATATATGGGCGCTGCTACAGTTACCATTGTATCTTCCCGCTTTTGGTTCCGCTTGACGTGGAATACGTTGCTTTTTTTTTTTTCTTCTTTTAGTGCCTCATTTACATCTTCCCTCCTGGATGAAAAAATATCCCCCAAACTCGTCCCCGACAGACCTCGTCCGGCACAAGAGACCCATTTCCAGCTTTCTTTGTTGCAGCTCTCCTCCTTCCAACCTTAGATTTCTTTCCTTCTCTCCTCTGTTATTTTTGGATTTTGCATGGCCTGTTTGGATATGTAGAAAGTGGAGAAAAAAAACTTTGAATTGAAGCAATCACGAATAGATCCAGTAGAGTGCATTCCCTTCTCATTATTTGCAACACTTCAGATTTCGCCTATAGCAGAGCAGCAAACAAGGCTGGCTCCATTCCACCCAACAAAAAGAAAAAGACCGAAAAAAGCAGGGAAGTGGTGGGTCTGACTCCATTATACCTCTGTTCTTTGTTCTTCACTCGATCATGTTTGTCTATTGTGTTTTTCATGCTTTGTTGATGATCAGCTTTGTTCTATGGGATTGGGGAATGTTACACGCCCAAAATTGTTTTAGTTATTAGGTTAAGGAATTTACTTTATTATTTGAGGGCATTTTCGGTTATGCATGTTTACTGTCCAACGGGTTGAGAGTAAGACTAAGTCTATGGGCTGTTATGTTCATGGGCAAGGTTGAGTGGATCATGCACCAGTCCGTGCGTAGTGGTCAGTTATTCCCTTATTATTTGCACCTGTAAAACGCCTATTAAAGGCCCAGTTATCATGAATGAAATCATCAACTATTTTATCAATATACATTACCGTGAGCAAACATTGGAGTGGCTGGCTACTTCAAATTGCCAGATTTATCACATAAATTCCTGGAGAATAACAAAATTGGTCTCAGAGCCATGTTCCTACGACATGGCTGAATGAACACGACTGTCACAGTTGTCTGAAACAGTAAACAATTTACAAGGAAGTATTGCTGCACTGAAGGAGGAGCAATCCAGACATGGAATGCTAATAGAGGGCGTGCTGCAGCAACTCAATAACTTAGCATCAAGTTATGACAGCTTGGTACAAATTACAGCCAAGCTTAGTTCAGGGGAAGGAAGTTCTAACAATACAAAAATAAATGCTAATCCCTTATTTGTTGGACAAGGGGGCATCCAAGCGAGATCCCTCCGGTTGGACTTTCCTCGCTTCGATGGAGGAGATCCCAGCAAATGGATCTTGAAGGCACAGCAGTTTTTCAATTACTTTGAAACTCCGGAAGACCACAAGCTAGAAATTGCCTCTTTTCACATGGAAGGGAAGGCACTGACTTGGTATTATTGGCTGAAAGATTCAAGTCCAGTGGCAAAATGGGATGACTTCTTGGAGGCTCTTTGCACCATATTTGGGCCTTTGGCATACGAGGATCCAGTAGGTGCATTCACCAAACTAAGGCAAACAGCGAGTGTGGAGGAGTACCAGACAGCTTTTGAGAACCTATCCAACGAAATAAGTGGGGTAAGTGAAGAGTTTCGCATAAGTGCTTTTCTAAGTGGATTAAAAGATGAATTACGGATCATTGTTACCATGTTCAAACCAAATACCCTTGCTGCTGCTTTTGGTTTGGCTAGGCTACAAGAGGAAGAAGTAACTAGAAAACAGTGTTTTTACCGAAATCCCCAAGCCCAAAATAACCCTCATGCACCCTCATTCAAGTCCTCACCACTCAGATTACCTGGACAAAACACCATACCCCGATTACCAGCCCCAAATCCAATACTTAGACTACTAGCCCCTCAAAACTCGATACCCAACCCACCATTTCAAAGAAGAAATCCTTATCCCATACATCGTGTAAGTCCCAACCAAATGCAAGAAAGAAGAGATAAATGTTTATGCTATTTTCGTGATGAAAAATATCACCAAGGACACAAATGCAGCAGGCCTAAACTTTACTTACTGGAATGAATGGAATTTGAAGGAGAAGAAGAAGAAGAATTGCAAGAAGAAGAGATTTTAAACCAGCTTAATACAGAAGCCATACCTGCTGTCCAGCAAGCTGAATTATTGGGTATATTCTTGCATGCTATTGTCGGAGCACCTTCTCCCAAAACCATGAGGTTAGTTGGGAAAATTGGCACCTGCTTAGTTATTGTTCTCATAGATACCACTAGTACACATAGTTTTGTTGATGTGAATGTAGCAAAGATGGCTAAACTACCAGTGGAAGAAAGCCACTTGGCAGTCCAAGTCGCCAATGGAGACACCCTTCCTTGCCTTGGTTGTTGTAAGGCAGTTCTTTTAAAGATGCAAAGCTGTAACATTTTAGCCAATCTGTTTCTATTAACCTTGGGAGGATGTGATGTTGTGTTAGGGGTGGATTGGTTAAGGAGTTTGGGTACTATTCAGTGGAACTTTGTTGATTTGAGTATGAGTTTCTTTGTGGAAGGGGTGAATTTATTTCTACAGAGCTTGAGACTACCCGAGAAGGCCATAGAGGAAGAACACAGCTTGAGCAAGGCTGCCCTCACAAAAGGAAGAGGGATATGGTTGCAGTTTATGGAGATCAAGGACCAGCAAGGAGGAGTACCTGTAGAACTTGCCATACAAGCTGTTTTAAAAGAATTTAAAACAGTGTTTGCGGAACCTAATGGACTCCCACCTCCTAGGAGTCATGACCACCAGATCCAACTCCAAGAAGCAGCCAAACCAACATGTGTTCGACCCTATAGGTACCCGTATTACTAGAAAGAAGAAATTGAGAAGCTGGTCAGGGAGATGCTTAAAGTTAGGATCATCCAACCAAGTCAAAGTCCATATTCTTCACCGGTTCTCTTGGTGAGAAAAGCGGCTGGGAGTTGGCGGATGTGCATTGATTATCGAGCCCTCAACAAAGATACCATTAAAAATAAATTTCCCATCCCTAATATAGATGAGTTGTTGGACGAACTTAATGGTGCTGAATTATTTTCTAAACTTGACTTAAGGTCGGGCTATCATCAAATCAGGATGAAACACGAGGATGTGCCAAAAACTGCCTTTCGTACACATGAGGGACATTATGAATTTTTAGTGATGCCCTTTGGGCTCACCAATGCTCCATCAACTTTTCAAGGGTTAATGAATGGGATATTCAGGCCGTATCTTAGGAAATTTGTTTTAGTTTTTTTTTTATGACATACTTGTGTACAGCAAATCTGTTGAAGAACACGTGGGGCATCTTAAAGCTGTTTTAGAAGTTTTAAAACAGCACCAGCTGTATGCTAAAGCCTCAAAATGTGTTTTTGGCTGTCGAGAGGTGGAGTATTTGGGCCATGTAATCTCCAAAGAAGGAGTTAAAGCAGATCCATTAAAAATTACAGCCATGATGGAGTGGCTTGAACCTAAGAATCCTAAAGCTTTAAGGGGATTTTTGGGTTTAACAGGTTATTACAGGAAGTTTGTAAGGGGATATGGAAGTATTGCAGCCCCTCTGACTGCATTACTCAAGAAAAATTCTTTTAAGTGGAGTGAGGAAGCTAGCCAAGCATTTATAGCATTGAAGTTAGCTATGGTGACTCCACCCGTGCTCGGATTTCCAGATTTTTCCAAAATGTTCATAGTTGAATGTGATGCTTCTGGAAATGGGTTGGGAGCTGTCCTAATGTAGGAAGGAAGGCCACTAGCTTATTTAAGTCAGGCCTTAAAAGGTAAAAATCTGTTTCTATCCATTTATGAAAAATAATTTTTGGCTCTTGTGTTAGCTGTTCGGAAATGGAGACATTATTTGTTGGGCCACAGATATAAAATAAAGACTGATCAACAAGCCCTAAAATACCTTTTGGAGCAAAAAGTTGGAACACATTTTCAACAAAAGTGGTTAACAAAGTTATTAGGCTTTGATTTTTGTGTTGAGTACAGAAGTGGCAAAGGAAATAAAGCAGCAGATGCTCTTTCCCGGCTGCCAGATCAAGGCAACAATTCAGATCAAGATGTAGCCTTGACTAACCATGGGGAAGTCAAGGCAATAAGCATGGTGATGGTTAATTGGTGGGAAGGCCTCCGTCAAATATATCTTCAAGATCCCCAGTTGCAGCAGTTACTCAACCACTACCATCAGGGTAAGCTCGATTCCCTCAAATACCAGTTTAGAGGAGGATTCCTATTTTATAAAGGGAGGCATCACTTGGGGACCCTCAAGATACAGCAGGAGCAAGTCATGCAGCAATTCCATAACAGCCCCATGGGAGGGCATACTGGTTCACAGAAGACTCACTCCAGACTCAAGAGGGAATTTTTTTGGCATGGCATGAGAAATGACATCAGGAAATTCATAAGAGAAACAAAACAGAAAATCTCAAACCAGCGGGGGCTCTACAGCCTCTGCCAATGCCAAGTAAAGTGTGGGTGGATATCAGTATGGACTTCATAGAGGGACTGCCTCTATCTAAGGGATACAGTGTCATTATGGTGACAATGGACAGGTTCAGCAAGTACAGTCATTTCATACCAATGGCACAGCCATATACAGCAGCAATAGTGGCGAAAGCATTCATGGAAAATATTTTTAAATTGCACGGCATACCACAGAGCATAGTCAGTGACAGAGATGCAATATTCACAAGCAACTTTTGGAAGGAAATCTTCCATCTAAGTGGAACCAAGCTGTTAATGAGTTCGGCATACCATCCTTAAACGGACGGGCAGACCGAAGTGATGAACAAATGGTTAGAGGGTTACCTCAGGTGCTTTACCAGTGACCGACCCAAAGATTGGGCTAGCTGGTTAGCTCTAGCCGAGTGGACATACAATACCTCAAAGCATTCCTCCACCGGGTTCTCTCCCTTTGAGATAGTCTACGGACAAGAACCTCCACGTCTCCTCCCGTATGAACCAAGAACCTCAGCAGTACAAGCCGTTGAAGAAGAAATGAGGAGCCGAGACCTCATCCTCACATTGGCACGGGAGAACCTGCAAGAAGCTCAAACAAGAATGAAGCTGTACGCAGACAAGAAAAGAACAGAAAGAGAATACAGTGTGGGGGATTGGGTCTATTTAAGGTTGAGACCCTATAGACAAATGACAGTAGCAGTAAGGAAAAATTTGAAGCTTTCCCCAAGTTATTTTGGGCCCTCCAAATCATTCAAAAACTCGGAAAAGTTGCCTATAAACTCGATCTACCCAAAGAATATAAGATCTATTCGGTATTTCACATATCTTGCCTTAAAAAGAAGATTGGGAATCAAATAAACCCTAACCCTAGGTTACCGACAGTGATGGAGAATGGCGCCATGGCTCCCGAGCCCGAAAAGATAATAGAGAGAAGGCTCAAGAAGAAGGGAAACCGAGCAGGGGTTGACTTTCTGGTTCAATGGAGGGGCACCAACGAAGAAGATGCGACCTAGATTGACGCGGAAGAGCTGCGCAGGACATATCCCGAACTCGTGGGCGAGTTCTTCTGAAGGAAGGGGTTGTGTTACACGCCCAAAATTGTTTTAGTTATTAGGTTAAGGAATTTACTTTATTATTTGAGGGCATTTTCGGTTATGCATGTTTAATGTCCAACGGGTTGAGAGTAAGACTAAGTCTATGGGCTGTTATGTTCATGGGCAAGGTTGAGTGGGTCACGCACCAATCCATGCGAATTGAGTGGGTCACGCACCAGTCCGTGCGTAGTGGTCAGTTATTCCCTTATTATTTGCACCTGTAAAACGCCTATTAAAGGCCCAGTTATCATGAATGAAATCATCAACTATTTTATCAATATACATTGCCGTGAGCAAACATTGGAGTGGCTGGCTACTTGAAATTGCCAGATTTATCACATAAATTCCTGAAGAATAACAGGGAATATTTATATTATCCTAGAATTAGAATCAGACAGTACTTAGTCATGTAAAACCGAAGGATTTCAAAGAGAATTATGAAGAAGATTGATGGCACCGTACATCTTTGTTGATGATACTTTCTCATGAACTAGTTGGTTGAAACTTTGTTTTCGAGGAAGAGGGGAGGGAGAAGAAGGTAGCGTGAATGTGGGTTTTATGAACTGTGTTTTCGACATACAGAGAGAAGGGAGGGAGAAGAAGGTAGAGATCAGTTTTCGAGAAAAAGAGAGATGCAGTCATGGCAGTTTTTATTCTATTAAGTCAGCCACCTGGATGCCACGTCAAGCGGTAAGTGCAAGCTGGAAGTTCAAGCGGTGGGATTAGCATTTTCCATATATTTATATATATATATATTAGGAAAGGACAATGTGTCTTGCACGTGTATCTAATTTAATTTTACATAATTTTTATTTTTTAAATAAAGAAATTATTTTAAAAAGAAAAAATAATGAATTATAAAAAAAAAAATTAACTCATCATCACTTATACTATACAGTAACATGTGATTTTTTTTTTTTTATCATTCAATTTAAACATATATATATTGATGTTTAAACATGTGTATTTACACATCAAGAAAAAAAAAAGAAATTACATATTGGTGTGTGGTGTGGAGATGATAAATAACATTTCTTTAAAAACAATCATTTCAAATCTAATATCCTTATTTTAAATCTAGCCAATGATTTTTAAATTGAGTCAAGTATAATCTTCTAAATATTTTACCAAAATCATTTTAAATGAGGTATTTCTAGTGTTATTGAACAAAGATTAATTTTCAAGTAAACATTTTTATATTTTGGAGTTTCGAAAAAAATATAGTTTTAAAAAATTAATTTATTTAAATGATTTTATTTTTTAAGAATATTATTTAATATTCATTAATTTATTTTATGTTAAGAACTCTCATTATTTAGATGAATTTATTCTCCTAAGAAATATTTATTAAAACTCATCATTTTATTTTATAATAAAAAAATCTAATTCTAGATCAAGAATAAAAAATTTGATTTTAAAATTAGTGGTTTGGATTCAATGATGAGTTGAGATGGTTTGTGAATAGTAGATAAAAGTTAAATTATTTATTATATTTTGTGTGGGAATTTGAGAAAATTGTTTTGGAATTTGAAAATATCAAATTGTTTATTATATTTTATATAAAAATTTGAGAAAAATATAATAATGAGATGAAATGAATTGAGATGAATTAATGTAAATTTTAAATGCAAACGAGGCTTTCTATGTATTATTTTCACCTCTTTTCCTTTCCCCCCAACCCACCTACGCAAGTTCTCTATTTTTTCAGATGTGAAGAGCAAAAGTCCAAAATACCCCATTCTTTTCCTTTACCCCCAACCCAAGTACTTCTCTCTCTCTCTCTCTCTCTCTCCCTCTCTCTCTTCTTCCGCCAACATGGCCACCATGTTTCTATCCAACCTTTTCACTTCCATACAAAAACACCTTCCAAAAAGCTGCGATCAGGGTGGTCGTTCTCGTTTTGTTATCTTGTGTAGATACTTTGCCTCCATGTGTACTTTTCACACATTCCCAAAGCCCGTTGTTTTTCTCTTTATTTTGTTGGCTTCGTGTGGTTGGTAATGGCGTTGGGAGTCCGAAGAGGAGTGGACAGTGATGGGTTCTCCTTTTCTCATGCTGATGGAGACTAACTCAGTTTGCGTCGTCGTCCTCACCATCGTCACGCATAGATTCTTCTGGTTTTTTTTCCTACTATTTCGTAAAAACCTTCGGAAAGGCAGCATTTTTCTAAATTTCTTCATAAATCTGGAGTGTTGTGAACGCACTGGTGTTTGTGAAATTGGTGGGTTTCTCGATTGCATGTGAAATTTGTTCAACTTTCCTCCGGATTATTTTTCTTCGCTAATCTGGAGTGTAGATCCGTTTGTTTCTGGGTTGTGTTTTTCTTTTTGGTTCAATTTAAAATTTGAAACTCGTCTATGGGTTTTCTTTATAGAGGGCATAGATTTTCATCGTCGTGGTTTAGTGGTAATGATTAATGGATTCTTGTCATTTCTTGGGTTTTTCTCTACAGCATATACCTCCTTATTGGAAATTTGGGACAAAATTGGAAAGAAAATAGTGGAGGAAAACACTGTAGATATCCAGATGGTTTCAATCCGTCAGAAGAAGTTAGAAATTCAGAAATGTAAAAAGAAAAGAATAAATCTTTACAACCTCCTCACACTCCACACTCTATATTTTTTTTAATTTTTATTATTTTTTTCTTTTATCAAATATTTATTATATAAATAATGAATAAAAAATTTGAAATAATTTAAAAAGAATAAACTCAAAAAAATTTTAAAAAAATAATTAAAAAATTATGTAGAGTGTAGAGTGTGGTGGATGTTGCGTAGCAAAACTAAAAAGAAAATATAGCCATAATCAGAGAAATAAAAGAAACAGAACAAAATGTAAATTCCTTATAAAATAAGGGACAAAATTGAAAAAAAATATGTTAGACGAAAATACTATTTATCCAACATTCGCACTTATGTATATAGTAGATATATATATATATATATATGTAAAGTACTTAAAGATAATATAGTGGCCGGTAATCTTCCAATTACCTGGGTCCTGTATATCCGAATTTAATGTTATGATTAACTTGTGCTTGCTGTTAGTTTTTTTCAATTTAATTGTTTGAATCAGTTCAAGAAAAGGCCCTTTTCAGCACCGTAATTAGTTGTAAAAAGTGCCAAAAACTGCCAAAAATAGACTTTCCCATCAGTTTCTCATTCGATTCACGTTGGATGTCAATGTTTCTTTACAATTGTTTTTTAGCAACGATTTCAAATAATCGTTGAAAATAAATATCATTTCCAACGGTCTGAAACTACCGCAAATAATTCCTACAAATGCCCGGAAAAAGCCCAACGGATGATCATATCATAGTTGGAAAAGATAATTACCAACAAATTAGTTTCGTCGCAAATGTAACAAATTATACTGCAAAAAGCAACTTCTCTTTATTCAACGTTCACTAAATCCATCATTTATGCATTAATTTTTTGCAACAACTTATGGTCGTCGATTTCTCCATGACTTTGCCTCAAAAAAATTTTCTCAACTCTTTTCCAAACACCGAAATTATGACTACAAATTTTATCAACTATGATAATTTTCCACCACTAATTTGGTAAAAAGGTCAAAAATATTCACATCTTCTATTGATAGTGCATTTAATGGTTGATTTCAATGTCTTTTTTCAAGGGCCAATTTGGGTTGTAATTGTACATTTGTTGGGAAAAATACTTATTTGCATTGACTTAAACTTTTCACTGAAAATAAAATTTCAGCATATACGCCTAAGTAATTTTAGGCCTATTGGTTGCGACAGCTAAATAAAATGCTGGTAGGCTAATTTACTTATTGACACAAATGAATTTTTCTGGCAATTATTTTCTCATCTCAAACAAATATCAACCTGGCCGTTTATATGTGTGTTTTTCCAACTCACTATAAGCTATATATAGAAATGTGTTTTTTAAGTCAGCCTCACCAAATCCCATCAGATTTATCCAAAACCTCTAAATTCCACAACTATCCCAACACACAAATCCAAATTCATTCCCCAAAATTTCCACCAATATCCACCAAGTGTAGTCAACAATTACTCCCTCTAATAGACAGATCATCAATTTAAACATGAGTTAAAGAAAAACTGAACAACAAATCCACCAACATAGACAAGAGATAGGGTTCACATAAACATGTACATGTGCCAAATACAAGAACAATACCTTCCATCCATTTACAGTAGGTGGTCTAGTCTGACACTGGCTCTTCATCTGTGGATAGATATTCCTCTTTTTAATATTTCTCATTATCATAACCATCTTCCACATCAGTGACGAATTCGGCATCGTTAAGTACAAAAAAAAAAAGGCATTACCAGTGTTCACTAAGAGCCGGCATCTGCCCAAAGAAACGCCGCTAATTAATTACCAGCGGTTTTTTGCTGGCGTAACCATTCGCCGGTAGTGGGTGGTCGCTATTTTCACATATCGGCTTTTGCAAAAGCGCTGATACTTGAAAATCTCATTAGCGGCATTTGTATACAATTTAGAGGCATTGCCTGAAACATCGCTAGCTTTCATAAAGTAACGATGTTTATCAAAGCACTGCCATTAATTCGTTGCCATTCCATAATATAAAATAGCAGCGCTACAATAAACGCCGCTTTTAGTACGTTATCGGTGCATCATATAAATTGGCGGCATTTATTTAAATGCCACCAATAGTATGATAGCAACACATTGAAAAAATTAATAATTTTTATCTAAACGCTGCTACTAATACAAATAGTGGTGTTACAATAAACGCCGCTGCTAGTACATTGCTGGTGCATCATATAAATTAACGGCATTTATTTAAACGACACTATTAATACGTTGGCGACACATTGAATAAATTAACGACATTTAGCTAAACGCTGCCATTAATTAAAATAGCAGCGTTACCATAAACGCCGCTACTAGTACGTTGCTGGCGCATAATATATATATATATATATATATATATATATATATATTGGCAGCATTTATTTTAATGCCACCAATAATACATTGGCAACATATTGAATATATTAACGGCATTTATCTAAAAGCCGCCATTAACTTTTGAATTTGAAGTCTCTAGGCTTGGCAAAGTGTCATTGTAGGTTGGCGTGAGGTTGCCAAGTATTACTTCTATTTTCTTCTTTGGCTTCTACCAAACTCTTTTTTTTTTTTTTTTTCGTGTAGCCTTCCTCTTCAGCGGCACTTATGTTTCACTTTTTTTTTTCTTTTTTCCCTGTTGCATTAATAGCAGTAATTATTAAATAATATATCTTTATCAGTGTTAGGCTTCAATATAGCTATGATCATTTTTGTTTTTCAACTGTAAAGAAAAAAAGACTAAATTTTTAGCGGCCTGTTGTCTAGCAACTCTCATCAGTGTTGTTTTGGATATAAATGTTAAGTTCAATTTTTTAAGATGCTAAAGATATAATATAGGAGTACAATTTTAGGTAATATGAAAAAATGCCATATTGTGAAGATTTAGAAGAAAATAAAAAAAGACGTTGAACGAAAAAAAGAAGAAAATGGAATGACGTTGAAATTAAAAAAATATTTAAAATTAAAAAAATAAAAATAAAAAGACGTTGGAAGATGCAAAAATCTAAAGAGAATTCAAAGAAAACTCTAACCATGGATGTCTTAAAACTACATCTAAAACTCATTCGATAGAACTCTTCCATTACAAATCTAGAACGTCCCTTCCCATTCAAAATTTTCAGACGAATTATCCTTCTATTGAGGAATACAATTGATGAGAGGCATTTATCAAATGACGAACTACAGAAAAGGCACTAAGACCGATTTTGTAATTGGTTTCAAGACTATGTACTATTTATACCCCATTCAATATTATATCACATAATTTGTTATGTCTCTCTAGTTTTCATCATTTAGTCAATTCTATTAACCCAACCTTTCAGGTAATGAAAATGGATGACAATGGAAGAAGTGTTTTAGGCCATAAAGTCGTAATACATTCTAAAGGTCTCTTGCAAGTTGCCAAAGAATTTAAGCGAATTGTCATCAGTGGCACAAAATATCACACTAGGAATTACGAAAATGGGAAGAAAACTCAGAATTGTGGTGTTAGTGTGTGTACTGAAGATGGCCCTGCTTGGTATGACCAATTGGCACGCATAATTGAGATTATGTATTATGATGGATCTCGATATGTGTTGTTCAAATGTGATTGGACAGACGTTACTAGGGGTAAAAGTTTCAAGGAGGACAAGTTTGGGTTTAGTCTTGTTAATTTTTCTCATCTAGTAGACACTGGTAATCGGATAACTGATGATCTGTTTGTTTTATCTTCCCAAGTATCTTAAGTATATTATGTGGCAGATGAAAGATGCCCAAATTGGATTGTCATCCTTAAGACAAAACCAAGAGACGTGTATGACACTGGTGAAGAGGAAGGGACAAACGACGATGAGGATGAATATTTAGTCAACGAATATTGTAACACTTCCAACGTTGAAGCTATTGAACCTGCTATTGACGATGTTGTGTGGATGCAAAATGACATAGATGGAACGACGATCGAAACTCCTCAATAGTGTTGAGTAAGAAATATATATTTAGACTTTTTAACATGATATCTCTGATAACTTTACTTCTATCTCATATCATGTTCCAAATATTATTATTTCTATTGATTTGCATATATGTAAACTTATGTTTGTATAGGTACAATGGGTCCAGAAAAGAAGGCGAAGACTATCAGACCACACTTGCAAAGACAATCTACTTCAATACCAACTGTCCACAGTGAGACGCAATCACACCCATCCCTTGATAGGGCGGCCCATTCATTACCCTTTGTCGATGGGCCGCCCCCTTCCATTGATAGGATGGTTGAGTCATCACCTTCTGTAGATTGTCCTTCATAGCCATCATTATCTTCACAGAAAGTGACCCAACCTTCTATATCGATACAAATGGGAGGCCAACTATCCACATATATAAAGATCAGCAGAGAGACCCAACCATGCACGTCTGTACCAATAGAACCACATTTGGAAGCAGAAAATGTCGACTTGTGTTCCGACATTGGAGATCGTTTTGTTGTCATTGTTGGCCTTACGTTTTTGTTTTTCTTACTTCTTATTTATTTCATTATGAATACACATTTACATAATAGTAACAATGTCACTAAATCCATTTTTACAGATAGTAATGGAGGTAGAGTAAAGTGACCATTGCACTCAATTCATGACATTTGACATCTTTCAGAAGGGTAGCGAATTGATATGAAGCTCAATAATCTTGATCAACCCATCAAAAAGTAAGACTCAAAGGTGGTAAGGTTTGGTGGTCTGATAGTGAGAACTAATAAGTTGGTTCTAATAATTTACAAGGATATGAGGTGATGCCTAAAACCATAAAGGAGGAAGCGTGAGGTCTTATAATGGTATAATATAAGAATATAACTTGTATTAAACCATTATTATTAATTAAATAGGTATATTTTGAAACTTTTGTTAGAAAACAATACATATACTTGTGTAGATTTTTTTTGACTGTAGGGCAAGTTTAAAGTTTCTGGTGACAAATTGGATACATTAAACAAATGGATACTAAAGGACCTTGAAAAAAAAGTTATTTCGTGAAAAAGACCTCTGTAGCACAAGTTGTGGCAAGGGCATATCCCGATGTGGTGGACTTATCGCAACTAGCGGAGTTGGCCAATCTTTGGTTCGATCTAGAATATATGGTAACAATACGCGCATTTCTCTTATAGATTTAGAAAATTAGCTAACTAGTTATTTTAATCATAATTCTTATAATCTTTGTGATGTTGTAGTCAAAATGTAATAAAAATAAGTAGTGTTGTAAGAAGCAAGTGGTTGTTCACAGCGGAAGATAAAAAAGTTATGCAAGATATGGCCACGATGCAATATTTATTTAATTAGTATTTATTTACTATTGAATATCTGTTAGTTCTTTGTTTTCGATATATGTGTTTAATTTAGAATATTGGACACAACAAAAATCAACTGAGACATTGCCAAGTCGAGCCCAGTTGTTTGTCACGATCCATAAGAAAAAGGATGGCACCCACTACAATAATGAGATGAGGAAGAAAGTGGTATGTTTATTTTCAAATTTATTATTTTTTAATTTTAATGGATTTATAAGATGAAGAATGTGTATTTTTTATTACCTATTACAAGCTGAGATGGAAGAACTTTTAACACAGGACACAAGTCCCATAGAAATGGGGTATGTGGAGGAATCATTGTTTGAATATTAGATGATGTTTATTATAAAGTTATGGACCCAGAACGACCTGGACTTGTTTGCGGTTTGGGGTTTGGGCCAACCCCTACAACGCAAACTTGTCAATATTCACTACCAACATCTAAGCAAGAAAATGGTATATCTAAGGAAGGGTTTGATAAAATGCGGAACAAATTAATTGAATTGCAAAACTTAGTAAACACATTTGTGCATGCACAGGTGAGCACCCCACATATGTTTAGTTGATATCAATCAACCTTATTTTGAAATTTTTGGACCATCATTTAAATTTATATTTAGGCTTTAGGACAAAATGAAATAGAGAATAAAGAGGAAGAGAAAGATGAAGAAGAGATGAATGATGAAGAGGAAAATGAAGAAGAGGAAGAGAACGATGAGGACGAGAATTGATGGGATTATTGTCATGTGGTGCCAGTTATTGTCGGCAAAGAAAACTGGTTTCGTCAAAATCTCGTATTGGCCGACCTATACCTAGTTATTACTTTTGTCATGAAAGTAGTCCTTGATTTCTAGAAGTACATTATACACACAGAAGAACACCCACTTCATTTCTACTTTCAATACTTAAAATGACTAATTAAGTTCAGACATTTATTCTGTTATCATTTTTCTTAAATTATTTTTCCTTGGTGATGGTACCTGCCACCTCTCAGTTTTGATTATGTGTTATTATGCTTTGAATACCAAAAAGACCTCTCTTTCCCCTCATGAAATTGTTGGAGAAGACACATTAGACAATAAAATGCTTCATATTTGATGCAGATTCAAGCTGTTGTAAAGAAATATGACATTCTTTTTATTGCTGATGAGGTACTACTCTCTGTTTCTAATATTACCATATACGTGTGCAAATCCTAATTTGTTTCATGGTATTCTAAGGCCTGATTTGTTCATTTATGTTTATCCTAGGTGATTTGTGGATTTGGAAGGCTGGGCACAATGTTTGGGTGCGACAAGTACAACATAAAACCAGACCTTGTGTCCCTTGCAAAGGTAAAGTTGGGATATAATTAAACTCAGAGACAGATCCTCAAAGCCTGGCACAAAGCACAGTTTTCAATATTATGTATTGAATTTTCCAGGCCCTTTCTTCTGCATATATGCCTATTGGCACTGTACTTGTGAACCCCGAAGTATCAGAAGTCATACATTCTCAAAGCAACAAACTCGGTATATTGAGCACTCCTGAGCAAGTCTCTCAAATTGATGATTATTTAGTATATGACCGTATTTACCTTTTCTTTCAGGTACTTTTTCTCATGGATTTACTTATTTTGGACACCTAGTATCCTGTGTCGTTGCAATTGAAGCACTTAAAATCTACAAGTGTGTTCTTTTCTTCTCATCCAATTTTACCTGTTCAAAGTTTTACTTCATAGTTCAGTTTACGTATATTGCATTGGAAGACCCTCAAAGATGACTGAATAGGACCTGATGGAGTTTTATCTTGTCATACAATTTCTTTAATTGTCCCCCAAATGGTGGGTAGGGCTGTAAACTTTTCGGTTCGGACCGGACCAAAAATTTATTTGATTGGTTTTGGTCCACTATTTGTGATGAATTCGGTTCTTGGTCCGGTCCTAGGGTGGGTGATTTTTGGACCGGACCGAACTGAAATCGACCGAACTATATATATATTTAAAATATTATATATATAAATATATTATTTTATATAGTAATTATATATATAAATATATAAATATATTATTGATCAGAAGAAAGTTGTTGAAATATTTAATATGGATGAGGTAATGGATAAATAATATTCACTAAAAGAGGTAGGGTCTAGTTCTCTAGGCTGCGTTTGGATACATAAATCATCTCATCTCATCACATTATTATAATTTTTCTTAATTTTTACGTAAAATATAATAAATAATTCAACTTTTTCAAATCTCAAAATAATAATATTAAAAAATAATTTTATAATAATATTTTATTTAATTTATTTAAAACTATCTTATCTTATCTCATTCACTATCTAAACGAGCCCTAATTAGCATAATTAATGTTATTTTAACTTTTTATGAAAATATGGCTTCAACTCGTCGATACAAAAGAAGGAAGACATACCTATGATTATAAAGGGCCTGACATTCTTAGCAGCGACACAACGGTAACTACCTTCTGTGTTTTCACAGCGTGTATGATATGTACAATGGTTGAGGCGAGGGTCTGCACATTCGTCAATATCTGTCAATACTGTAATGGAATTTGTTAAAAAAAAAATAATCCTACTTTGTTTGTTCAATTTATTCTATCATTTTAATTGTTTATGTATTTAATTTTTTTTTAATGGTTAAGGAAGTAATTATTAGTATATTTGTATTTTTTATTTTATAAAAATATTTAAAATTTTGAAATAAAAGGAAAAAAAAGAGAAAAGTACAATTTGCATTAGATGGCACAATGAGCGGGCACTTGCAGGTGGTAAAGTAGCACCACTCTAAAGAAAAATGCTACTTTCACCGACAGTTGGGTTCTGATTGGATCTCGACAATTTTTTTTTTTTTTACTTAATGATTAAATAAGTATTTTTTTAATAATATTGTGACTTGTTTTTAAAAAAATTTTAAGAGCATAAAATATGCACACCAGTGCAAATGATTTTTCCTGATGTGATAATATCATTTCATAAAAAAGACATATCTTTTTTTAATTATGAGTTTTCCATTTAATCTGAATTTAAATTTTTTCATAACTGATATCTTATATCTAAATTAACATAATTATAAAAAGGTTTGTAAAAAGATCAAGTTGTGTTTGTATATAAAAAGACCCGCTTTCTAGCTACACAGTTACAGAATATGATTTAATTTGCAATAGAACTCTTTTTTTTTTTTTTTTAATTTCGTTCACAAATCATATATATGACGCTAATGGTGTAAAGTATCAATCAAAAAATAACAATGCTTATAAAATTGGCAAATTTACCTTCACATCCTCCAAGAAGATACGGATTTCCTCTGTAGCCATAACGGCACCTGCACAAAAAAGTGAAATTTCCTCTGAAGATACGGATTTCTTCTATTCCCAATCGGAGGATAATCCCGAGAACAATAATAGGTCGAGTCCTTGTAATCCCTTGTCGTCGAGTTTTTCATTGTGGGAAGAGATAGTAAGAAGTAATGTCAAGCCCCCATTCCAATACCACTGGAACGGACATATTGGGATTAAGCTCTGTGAAATTGTTCTCAAACCAATCCTGGTCAACCAAAAATGCATAGTTGCAGTACTTAGTACTTTTCGGCTCTATAGTTGTAGTGAATGCATGGAGATTAGAAGGGATTGTTGTTTGGCAACAGTTTGTCGCGTTGCAACGACTTCCATTTTTGAATGGACCTCTGTCACAAGGGGATTTGCACCCACCATATGAAATCGATACCTCGGGCAAGGACCACATGAAGGCAGAGTTGTTGCAACCCATGGCAACGAAGCTGTTGTTGTAGGAGGAGAAGATGAAAGGACTTTTCTCTAACTCCAGATTCTTTTTCCTGTCCATGCCACCGGTACAGCTCGAAAATATGGGATAGCTGACGCGAACTGTGCCTGGTACAGCTATGTCAATCTCCAGCACCTCCAGGTTGAACCTCTTCAAAAAGGGTTTTGAAAATCTCGTTTTGCAGACTATTTCAAACCAATCTCCGACGTAGCAACCATTTACGATTCCAAAAGGGTATGGAATGCTAACGACGTTATTCTCACAATGTTCTCGACATGAACTGTTTATTACGTTCGATTCTCGCGCGAAGGCATTGACTGAACACATGACTAACACCAGCATCCGAAACAGTAACATTTGCAATGCCATATAGATCTCTTTCTATGATGATTATGGTCAATTACTAAGGCCAAAGCCTCAGATCATCGGTTTATATATATTGTACTTTGATCTTCAGTCAGATATTTCAAAGCTGGAAGTTGCCAATGGTTATCCTTATATAGAATTTGTATGAAAGTTGGCTACATATGCTGTAGGAAGAGTCGGTCGTTTCAAAGGTACTTAGTGGTCAGAGAAAAGAAAAGAAAAAAATAGTTCCAAAATAATTAATGCTAATTAAACTTAATATCAGTCGGTCCGTTCCTTATAAAAAAATGGAATTTGACAAATTGATCAAGGATTCATTTGAGTACTTGTCGGACATAATTATAATTTCTACCTCTCAAATCTCTAATGTTCACTCAAAGTCTGGTCTACATTGAATTGAGTATCCCAATGCCACATGTAGCTCTCCTTTCCCTCTCCTCTCCTCTCCTCTCCTCTCATAAATTATCGATCTAATGCAGTACTACTACTTGTCGTGACTCAAGTTGCGTTGAACTAACCATGACCTTTCATATGTTAGTGGCTAGGTCGGCTCTTAACTAAAGATCGTTTCGAGGAAAGTTTGAGGTTTGGATTCTAAAAATATTTGAAAGTATTTTGAGAATTTGTATGAGATTAGGCTTTGAAAAATGAGAGAAAAAAAATATGAATCAAAGTCTTTTTTAAAATAAGTATTGTATTTGAATTTGTGAAAGTGAGAATATAAGATAAAATCGAAAATTTGTTTTAATTTAGTTTTTTTAAGATTATTTTTTGTTTTGAAATTTGTAAAACCTATATTATTTTTATGTTTGAATAATGAGTACTAGGTAATGATTAAGGTCTCGCTTGGATAATGAGATGAGATGAAAAATTTGTGAATAGTTGTGAAATGTTTGAGTTAAGATGTTTTATTAGGTTTTGATAAAGAAGAGAAAATTACTATAAAGTTATAATATTTTTGTAATAAAATTTTTTAACATTATTTTTATTTTGAAATTTAAAAAAGTTGAATTATTATTTTTTTGTTTTGTTTGAAATTTGGGAAAGTTGTAATTATTAGGGAATAATTACATAAAAAAGTTAAAAATTTGAAATTAAAAAGTATTTATATTTGAGTAATGTTGGAGAATGAGATGAGATGAGATGAGATGTGATAAGATTAAGATCTAAACGAGGCGACCTAAATGAAAATTTGAAATAAAAGTTTTTTAATATTTGAATAATATTTAAGAATTATAAAGACGTTATGAGAAAATTTGAGAAATGTTAATAAATTTTGTAAACAACTTAGTATCCAAACATGGTTATTAATTATATTTGAATTTAAATTCCAAAACAACTAGTTAAGATATAGTTAATTAGCTTTCCTTACAATCATAACAAAACTTAGTTCCATCTAATAGATCATTAATGTTATGAAATTAATGAGCAGCATTTCTGTCCATTTTTGAAAATCGGCACAAAATGGTTTACTTGGCTTTTCTCAAGCGGCGACATTTGGGCAAGTGTTTTTAGCCGGAATAAGGTATTTGCGGCTATAATATTGAGTATTTGCGGCAATATACATTGCCGGAAATAGCTTAATTTCTTGTAGTACGTACTACTTTTATCATGCATACAGCTTACTTATAATAATTTGAGATTATCATGTTTGACCCAATTTATATAAAATTTTTAAACAAAGAGAATTTGTGGTATGGAGACCACCTGGTGATCTCCCAACATTAATATCTCTTATAACTCTAGATAAAAGAGGCCGAGATCACAAATGCCAAGTGATAACAAGTCCATTAAAAAACAAAAAGGTGGCCACGGTGGTTTCCAATTAATGAGATCCTCGTCCTTAGTATATTTAAGTGGATTAATTATTTTCTTTCCTTTATTAATTAATTGTCGCAATAAGTCGGATTAATCCACAGCCAATCGTCATGATCACCAATCAGCTGAAGTGTGATGGAGGTTGTGTAACAAAGCTCTTTAACACCGGTCTGTCCAAGGTTGTTCGATTAACAACCCGCAAATAATTAAATGACACCTAGGCTTTCCACCATTGTTATCTTGTATATGCACTACATCAGATTATTTGTCAACCCCTTCGTACCCCCTCGAACACCCACGCTCTGCCCCCCAAATCTTCTTCACACCCTCACGAAACCCAGAACTCCACCCTGCCGAGCCGCGACGGAGCTTGACCCCAAGATCTGCGACGGACGGAACTCACAAAACTCCCCAAGTTTCCTATGCCATCTTCGTCTTCCACATTTGAGTGGGCAGCTACTGTGGTGCCCTGCATGAAGACGGGTTTTTTCTTTTTTTCTTGTAGAAAAATTTTACCCTTATGTGTTGTGTTTTGCATTGTAGTCTTCAGCAACCATTCAATGACTATAAATCGTTGATTATTTTGACATTTTTGTTTTCTTCTTTTCTGTCGCATGAGGTGGTGATTTCTTTTCAATCATTCATCTGGTTGTCTTTGTTTTGATCAAGTGGGATGTTTTCCATTCTTTTGCCGTCGAGAAAAGTTGAATCTATAATCACATTTATCATACTCACTCTTAATCATTTACCAAATTTTCTCCTCAAAAAATAGATTGCTTCTTTTTTGATGGAGGTGCATTGAATCGATATTCACACTTTCTTTTGTATCTTAAATTTTGGGCCCTTTTTTTTTTTTTCTTGTACAGCAACACATGCCATTAAATTCACAAAATGTGGCCGATTATTTGCAAAAGTTTAACCTCAAGAAGGTGGTAGTTCAAAAGGCATTGGATACTCTGGCTGATACTGGAGAGATCTCGTTCTCAAGGAGTACGGTAAGCAGAAGATTTACATCACCCGACAAGACCAATTTGACATCCCGAACAACGAAGAGCTTAATAGGATGGAGGAAAAAAATGCCAGCCTTCAGCAACAGCTCCAGGAGCAAAGAAAAGCAGTCGGCGAGGTCAAGGGAGGTACATCCTGCACTCCTTTTTCTTGTTTTGCAAAAGTTTGTCCTCGGTGTTGATAGTCTTTGTTATTCCAAACATACCGGCTCTAGAATTAAGATTTTGATTCCTTAATATGAGTTCCCATTAACATCAATGCAGGAAAAACCAGATTCAACCTGGGAAAGTCTGTGAATTTATGTAATGCGACGAAAAATGTGGTGGGTGACAGCAGTGCTCTGCTTCAGCCTCGGCTTCTTCCGCTTTTGATTTTAGTGTTTTACGATGTGCATGAGTGTATTGTAAGTTTGATGTAATTTTTGATGTGGCAGCTGATGTGTAGAAGGCTGTTATATTAAGAAAAGCAGCCAGACCGCTTGGGAGCGGGACTCTTAAAGAAATAATGGAGTTGGGGGGAGAGAAAAAAGGAATGAGGACAAACTGATCGAGAAAACTAATTAAATTGTATTACAGCGTCTTATCTTTACATCAAAATGAGCTCTATTTATAGAAGAACCAACTGATAGTATTTATAATAGCGTGGAACTTTTGGTTTGAGTTTGAAGAGTATGTTTGCTTTGTTAATGCTCGTATAAAGGACATAAAAAAGGTTCCATTTTTTTGCTTTACTAGTATTAATAATTCTGAAGCTGTAATCATGTGGAAAACCAGAAGGCAGTGAAGAGCTGCTCAGAGGAGCTGAGACCATAAAAGGCGTATATGTTTGCATGCCTCATTCCACCATAAGATATAATATCATATACAATCCATGTTCAGTGATATATTCATGGCTGGCATGCATTAACTTCAAGATATATTCAACCAAAAGACTAAATTATGTAGCCCACAAGATGAAATTGGGCAAATACTGGCCCTAATATTTAAGACGATAATAATGGTTCAGCATCTAAACATGAGGCTATGCCGCTGTCCATACCTGCAATTGTTGATGTAGAAACATTATACTGATCGAACATTTCATTCTTGAGTACGACCTCTTCAAAGTTTTGGTGAAGGTTAGAGGCTTTTCGTGAGATTTGCAGTACTGCCTTCAACTCTTTTGCGACCTCTTTCATCGTAGGTCGTTTCTTTCCATTCAAGTTCAAGCACCTTTTCACAAGGTTGGCGACTGCAATAATCTCTTCTTTCTTAGCTTCCTTCAAAACTCGATTATCAAGAATATCAAACAAATTGTTTTCTTCCATTGAATTAATGAAATATGTGGCTAAACTTTTGGTTTCTAGCGACCCATATTTCATCCTCGAAAAAATAATAGTCATTGATTGGAAGGCATCCTCAGAAAATATGCTTATAGTTGTCATCAAATTGGACAAGCAGGTCTCAAAGATTTCATGCCATCATTGGAGCCATATACTAAGATATTTAGAGAAGGAAACATATGTAATGGTAACTACAAATAATTAGCAGAAAACAAGAGAAAACTTCAGGACCAACCAAATATAAGCGAAAATTTTAATGAAGGAAGAATGGAAGGGAGCACAGACAATTGTCCATACAAGAAGCAAACCTTAAATTGGATGTGAAAATTCCAAGAGAAAGAAGGGGTTTCCCAAGTGAAAGATAGGCAGTCAAGCACTACAAAACAATACGAAGAATCCTCGTAGAGGCAGGTATTGGCGTTTGCTCAATCCATATTTAGGATCTCACGAGCCCAATATAGAATCACTGACTAAGAAGCACCAATTCCAGAAATTGGGAGACAAATCAGGAAGAATTCATAATTTTTCAGTCTTAGCAAAGTAAATGAGAAGCACTAATAGCATATAAGCGACTAGGATATTCTTCTATCATTAAAGCCAATATTTCACCAATTGATCTAGATTCAATCAAGAAAAGAGATCAGTCATCTGCTGACTCAAACTATAAATAAATAATTATCTAATTCACGCGGACGTCAAAATTACAATTTCTAAGGGAAAATAAAGTGCTCTTTCGATTCCAAAAATGACAATTTATCCTACATTTCCACGGGAGCGAAACAAAGCTCGAAACAAACAAGCAAACAAATAAATTACAATTTCAAATCGAAGCAGCAATGAAGAACCAGAAAATGGAACCGAGTGCACGAAAAGGCAAATCCGGAGAGAGGGAGAAATCAAAGAGGGCAAAATAACAAGCAACCAAACGACACCGCACGGATCGAGGCATTGAAGATTTGAATTTAGAGCTACATTTCAACCATGCACGAGTAAGCAGATCCGAGAGGGCAGAGAAAGAAGCAGAGTGTGGCAAATGTGGGAAAACAAGGCACGGTTTTGGTCCGATCTGTGAAAGGACGGAGTCTCTGCCTCCGATCTCAGACTCGGGTTTCTGTTGCTTTCAGGCTTAGGCCTTGGGCCTTGTGGACGATGGTCCTCTCTCTTGTTATCGAGCTGTGAGTGTGTGTGTGTGTGTGAATGTGTCTGTCTGTCTCGTAAGTGCGCTTCTGTGACACGAGGAGCTGTGGCCAGGGGGCTGCGACACGAGCTGCCAAGACCAGCGGGAAAGGAGATAAGAGTTGCCCAGAGCTACGAGAAAGGAGCTGTGCGGGAGATAGGGAGGGATGAAGGAGATAGAGCCGCCGGAGATAGGGAGGGAAGAAAGAGATAGATGATGGAGATAGGGAGGTAACAAGGAGACATGGCCGCGGGAAGGAAAGCGAGAGGGAGGCGTGCGAAGTGACCTCAGAAAATGATTAAATATTCGATTTGATTGAGCTACAGTTCAATTCAAATATGACTTGAGTTTTGAAGCCTATGAAGTTGACAAGCCATAACCGGATTCTCACTAAGAGCACTCTCGTTGGATTAGTCAAAGTTAAAGGATAATTTTGATGAATGTAAGAGAAATTTGACTTTTGACTATTTCATTCACATAAATCTTCACATTGGAATAGCTATTTTTTCATTATATAATAATAAAATAATATAAGATAAATTTTGTTTTGGTTATTCACATTAAATCTTCACATTAGATTATACATTTATTCATTATATGGTAATGAATAATTAATAATTTCAAAAATATTTAATTTTTTTAATTATTAATTTATTTAATTTTATCATATTTTACTATTTTACTTATTATATGTTAATTAATAATTATGTTCTTATTAAATTAATATATCACTAAGTCAAATTAATATATTAATTGTGATAAAATATGTGATAGAAAGAAAGGGAGAGAGAAATAATTAATAAAATATGTATTTGATGTATGTACAGTAATCTTCAAATTTGGAAAAACTTTTGAAAGTCACTGTAGCTAAATTCTAAATATTTAGAATTTGACTAATCCAATGTGAGCATATTTTACTCTTTAATAACTAAATACTCATTGAATTTAACTTTTAGCTAATCTAATAAGAGTGCTCTAATCCGCTTCTCTCTAAACGTCTCGCAACTTTCTGACCGGCTCAAGGGGATGGGAGCTTCGGCTCCTTCCCCCCTCACTCTTCCCTCCCCTCTTTCTGGTTTCATTTTGTATATTTGTTTTTATTTTTTTGTTTTTTCACGTCAAATAAATGGAGAATTGTTGTTCATGATCTTTCGGGTCCTTATAGTCAACACGCGCCCCACGGAGAGGTTGCCCAGCCGCCGATCTACATGTCCACCGAACACGGCCCCAACCGGAGTGGAGCGTAGCCTGTACGTGTGGAACGAAAATTCCTGAGCTCGTCGGCGCGTGTCCCTCACGCGCCACCAAAGAGCTCTTCGCCGTTGCAACGCGCGGCTGCTCCCTAATCGGCGACTCTAGATCTTCCAAGATCGATCGTCGGTTTTCCCTTCTGAGGCGTTTTTGTGTACTATTTTTTTCTTTTTACAGTGTTTTCTCAATGTAATTTATTTATGCCTTGTCTTTATTTTTAAGAAAACAAAAAAACCCAAAAATGTTTGTCCCTTCGGACTTAGGTCCAAAGGGTGTTATCCCCCCCTCCGCTTAGTCGGTGATGTTGGGGTTTGGTTTCTCCATATTCCGTCTAGTTGGGTATGGAGTTTTATGTTTGGTTACTGCAAACTCTGTCGAGAACATAGTTGTGCTATCTCTTAGATTTCGGTCTTTAGAGATAAGCCGTCTAGATTAGACCATGTCAGTTACAATAGTGTACTGGGATTCTACTAACGTTTAAAGTATGTCCTCTTTCAATGAAGGGAATGAGATCCATTGTTATAAAAAAATATATATATGATTTGAGTTTTGAAATTACTGTAGCTCATATTGTAGATAAAATTTGTTTTGCTAATTTAATGTTGATAATTTTTTCTTCACATTAGTTAAAGAACAATACTATGTACAGTCTTTAAACGGAGATTGTATATGTAAGTCTAATCAATTTTATCTTTAAATTTTTTTAAAATTACAATAATATTCTCCTCATCCAGTTTTACTTTTTTTTTTTTTTTTATGAAGAGCCGAGAATCACCTGTCCACGAGTGATCCCGTCCTGATTATATTAATAAACACTCATTTATGGCGGAGGAAAACCGTGGTTACATACCAATACCTGGCGTTACAATATAAAAATCCGAAACCAGATATTAAAAAAAAATCTAGTATATCTAGAGAAAATTACAAAAACAACCTCCTCACCTGCAAAAAAACCATTAACACAACAAACATATACAATAAAATCTAACCAAACCAACACAACAACCAAATAGAACCAGATTCTTAATTCTAACAGCACCTCAAAGAAGGTAACCCAAGTTTATCCAACCGAAGTAAACCTCGAGGGACCCTAGGCAATTCTCCAGCTATATTCCAATCCATATTAAGACTAGCTGCCCCACTCCGAGCCAACCAGTCAACAACTTTATTACCTTCCCTATAAACATGCCTAACTGTGCAAACCATTGAATCCATAAGAGCAAGAGTATCCTCCCAAAAATCTTCCAAATACCACATGCCACATATTCGCCTATTCCACCAAGAGATTACCACTTGAGAGTCTAATTCTATTTCCACAAAAATAATCCCTAGATTTTTACAAGCTTTAAGACCCTGCAGCAATGCTAACAATTCAGCTCTATTATTGGAACCAAAACCAATATAAGAATTAAAAGCACGAACCAAGTGACCCTGATCATTTCTAATAATACCACCCACCCCCGAAGGTCCTGGATTTCCTAGACTGCTACCATCTGTATTCAATTTAAACTATCCTGGAACAGGTTTTTGCCAAGTCACAATTTTAATAAACTGCCTCACGGGGGCTTTAGATGGAATATGCAAAGCATGTAAAATCTGAAGATCATACATAGAACATTTTTTTACCTTTTTCATATCATGGCTACAAGAACTCATCCAATTTTTTATCATTTGCCAAACCGCACTAACAGATTGAATCCGCCCCCCCTTACGGGCAGTGCATCTTCTATGCCAAAGATGCCAATTAATAATCGACGGAAGTAACCCCACAAGAATCCCCACTTGAGAATCAGTTGACGCATGTCTTAACCAAGCTGTCACTGTCTCCATCCAAGTATGACCAAGAGGTAAACCAAAAATATTAGCACAATAACACCATATATTAAATGCAAACTCTTCTCCAAACAAAACATGGTTTTGGTCCTCATACTTACCTTCTTCACAGCAATCACAACGAGAGACAATCGGGACCCCAATCCTTCTAAGACTATCATCAACACTCAAAACTACGTTCCATGCCCTCCACATAAAAACCGAAATTTTAAGAGGCAACAACCTATGCCATATCCATGGATGCCAATCCAAAGTAGAACCTTTAATTCTAATACAATCCCATACTGATTTAGTAGAAAAATTTCCACTCTCATGTTTAGTCCAGATTAACACGTCCGAACCCTCCTTACAACCGGCCAAAGCTTCAACAATATCATCAACATTCTTTTGACCAACTAAAGAAATCAAAAGGTCCATATCCCAACTATTATTCAGCATACACTCCTTTACTGTAATCCGTGGATTCCCCACCATCTGGACCTCCTCCAATAAAGGACCCCTATCTTTCCATTTATCATACTAGAAAAAAATATTCCCCTCCGTCACTTTCCATCTTGAATTATTAAGCACATCGGGAATACTCTTCATAATCAGTTTCCAAAATCTAGAACCTTTTTTAGTATCAATGAGAGACCAAGGAGAAGATCCCGCATATTTTCCTTTAAAAAAATTTGCCCATAAGGATTTACCCTGAATTAAATTCCATGCAAGCCGCATATGCAATGCTTTTTGCATGTCCTCTAATTTACGCAATCCTAGGCCCCCTTCCTTTTCTAGCTTACAAATATTTTCCCACAACACCCACTTTTTTTTACTTTTACCATTAACCTCCCCCCAAAAAAATGTACTCATCATACGATTTAGAGCTTTAATAATTGATTGAGGAACCTGCAAAACAGCAAATAAATGTAAAGCCATACTAGAAAGCACGTGTCGAAGAAGTATTAGACGGCCACCTGATGAAAGTATCTTTTATTTTCCAACCACTAATTTTTTTCCAAACTTTGTTAACCATTTCCTCCAAATGCACATGCTTTAGACGCCCCAATACAATCGGAACCCCTAGATATTTAAACGGAAAGGAACCTTCTGAGAACCCTGTCAGTCTTTTTAGGGCTCTCTTACGAGCAACAGAAATTTTTGAAGAAAAATATATGGTTGTTTTCTCTTTATTAATCATCTGACCCGACCATGCTTTATACTTTTCAAAAACCAACAAAAGTTCCTTAACATATTTTTTCCCCCATTCAAAAAAAATCACAATATCATCTGCGTACATAAGGTGTGAGATCTGAGGAGTACCTCTAGGTTGGGAGAAATTACCAATCTTATGTGATGACACACTCTGCTTCAAAAGATGAGAAAGAACTTCCTGAATAATAATAAAAAGATAAGGCGATAATGGGTCCCCCTGACGTAACCCACGACCACCTTGGAAGAAACCTCTCATCGTTCCATTAAGCAAAACAGAATACCAAATATTCGAAATGCAAGCACGGATTAAATCACAAAAAGAATGAGAGAATCCAAAACAACGAAAAACCTCCAACAAAAAATTCCAATCTACTCGATCGTATGCTTTAGCCATATCAACATTAATCATAATATTTCCTCCATGAGTGTCCTTATTCAAGGAATGAACCATTTCCTGAGTAATACTAATATTCTCAAAAATATTCCTCCCATGTATAAAGGCTCCTTGTTCAAGAGATATTAATTTGGGAAGATAATTTGCCAGACGATTTACTATAATTTTGAACAAATTTTATAAAAAACCAAACACAGACTTATAGGCCTAAATTTGTCAAAACCAGTAGGCACATCTGTCTTCGGAATTAGCACAATAAAAGAAGCCAAAAAGAACCTCGGAAGCTTTTTGAAAATAGAAAATTCAGAAACGGCTGCGAAGACATCCATCTTAATCACCTCCAACCAAGTTTTAAAAAAACCTGCTCCAAAACCATCTGGCCCAGGAGAACTATTTATAGGAATCGAAGAAAGAGCCTCCTTTACTTCATCCAATGAAGGGGTACGACAAAGACATGTACAATCCTCAACATCAATAACTGGTGAAATCAAATCTGATAAATCTGGAAGTACTCGTGACTGGTTAGTATTTTTAAGAAAATCCGCAAAATACTCAACAGCACCATTATGAATTTCTTCTGGCGAGTTAAACTCTACCCCATCCGGAGTTCTCATCCCTTTGATTCTTTTACGTCGTTTATTAGCTAACCATACATGAAAAAATTTTGAATTACGATCACCTTCCATATTCCATTTTATTTTAGCCATTTGAGCTAATCTGACATCTTCCCTAAGTCTCCAAGAATTTAATTCATCCGAAGCCAGCACAAGCTCCCTCTCGGCATCAATATCTCACTTTCTTTGCAGACAACCTTCCAGACCCTCAACCTTCGCTTCCAAAGATTCAATATGGGTATTAGTCCTACCAAACACTCGCTTATTCCATTCACGAAGAGCCACTTTCACCTTTTTAAGCTTACAAGCAAGAATGATAAGCCCCGTCCCAATCACCGGCACATCCCACACCTGCTTTATAAAACCAATAAATTCTGGATGCTCAACCTACATTTGCTGAAATCTAAATGGAGGAGGACCATAGGAATAAGTATCCTTAAAAAATTCAACCAACATAGGGCAATGGTCTGAAGTCGTCCTTGATAAGTACGAACAAGACGCCGTAGGGAACAAAGACAATAAATTTGCATCCAATAAAACACGATCCAGCTTCGCCCAAGCTCTAGCTAAACCACTCTGGCCATTACACCAAGAAAAATTACTACCTTGAGCACTTAAATCAATTAAACCACCCTAATGGATCCATTGGTTAAAATCATCCATCGCCGCTATTGGCCTAGGACGACCACCCCGTCTTTCCAAATTCGTACGAATAATATTAAAATCGCCAGCAAACAAACAAGGATCATTATTCATACTATTCCACCTCAAATCCTCCCATAGAACCCGCATATCCATTATATTACACTTTGCATAAATAAAATTACCCAAAAATTGAAATTGACCCTCAACTATCCTTAGAGACAAAAACTGTGAGGTCATCCGCATAATCTGTACATTTAAATCATTCATCCACAAGACCCATATTTTTCCACCAACTTCTTCATTAGAAATTACATTATCAAAATGAAGAGTCCGCATGTATGATTGAGCTTTAACAAAATTCTGGAAAGGCTTTATTAAAACAATCATCTTGCAATTCAACTTTCTTTGCAGTATTTTTAAACGACCTATAGAGGAACCTAGTCCCCTAATATTCCACACCAAAATAGAACCTATCATAGGGACAATTTTGTGGCTCGAGTAATCACTCGATTAGAACTCCTAATTTTCTGAATTTTTTTTTTTCTATATTTCCTCTTCCCAGTTTCTTCCTCTATGTCCGAATGA
This sequence comes from Juglans regia, assembly GCF_001411555.2. Taxonomy (NCBI): domain Eukaryota; kingdom Viridiplantae; phylum Streptophyta; class Magnoliopsida; order Fagales; family Juglandaceae; genus Juglans; species Juglans regia. Next base: position 7,490,959 of record NC_049910.1, on the reverse strand, counting down.
TACTCCTTATCTTGCGAAAAAACTTCCGCATGAATATCAGGTTCCGGATCCGATAAAGACCCTTCTTCCAAACAAAAAGCATCATCAGTCCGCTGGGCCTCTTCCGTAATCACTGTTTCTTCCTCCGCCAAATGCTCTGTTTTCGTAACCTGCTCTGTCTCTCGCGTGACTGCCTCCGATTGCAAACTAGCATCCGTTTGCCTCACCTCAGCAAGACTCTCCGTATTTACTGCCTCTCCAATTTCTGTGTCCACTACTAATTCCTCTATCATTAAAGTAGAAGCAGGGGCCCCTAAAACCAAATTAACATCCACGTATTCTGCATCAACTTGTTCTGCATGATTTCTTGGAAAGGCTAAAACCGAAGACCCAAGAACCAACTTAGATTGATCTTCCACCCCAGGTTCCTCCATAACTGGTTCTTTAGGCTCTTCCAATACTATTTATCTAGGCTCTTCCCTATCTGGTTCTTGATCACCATCTGTTGGTTGTTGCCGAACCCACGTTTTCTTTTCTGGTTTCTTTTTTCCAGCCCGACATGTACGCACATTGTGCCCCTGAATTTTAGAAATGGAACAGAAAGCAGGTAGTGTTTCATACACAATCTCCTGCTTTCGACTAGAACCCAACCTCGGCATGCCAATCCAAAAATGTGAAATAGGCTCAATGGCCGCATCCATCTCCACACAGAGAAGCGCACCATCAGTGCGAGTCGCACAACGTGTGGGATTATCATGCCTAATAAATCTACTGATTGGAGCTGTCAAGATTTTAAGCAATGATTCATGATAAAAATTAGGAGGCAAACCTGGTAAAGCAATCCAAACCGGCACTATTGATGGTTCTTCCTCCTCCTTAAACTCTGGCGTCCAGTGAAAGGCACGATAAGGAATACCGTCCATATTGCATGCCTCCCTTGATAAAGCTTTCATGCAGTCCTCCTCCGAAACCATACGAACGAAAACATTTCTCAGACGCCTCATGGTTGAAACAAGTGGAGTACCTTCCAAGCCCTATCGATTCCGAATGAAGTTTCGGATAGAGTCCAAAGATGGCTGGTTACGGAGAAACTTCAAAACTATTGAGAACCTGAATGGTTCTGCCGAACGGAATATATCCTCCTTGGAGAACTGAAAGAAAAGTTTTCCGTCCTTGGTTTTTGGCGCACGGTGAGACACGGCCAACTCAGGAAGAGGCTGAGGAACCACCGAAACTAAATCTACAAATCGTCTACCAACTTCATCAGCGGCTGCCATGCAGCCTTACGTAAATCTGGGAACAAAACTATGCAGAAAAAGAAAACTCAAGGAGAGTTTTCAAGAAGCTGCATCATTTCTTGAAGCATTTCTTGGAGCCCAGCGTTATAACTTATATTACCGGACTCTTTTAAAAACCTCGGCGATCCTTTTCACAATCTTTGCTTTTCCACCAAAAAGGCTCCACTCCAATGATCTGACAACTAGAACTTGCCTTGTATATATATATACCTCACTTGTATACCTTGATGAATCAATGAGAATCAGAATACTTTTCTCTTAAAATCTATCAGGTTGTGGCGGCAATGAAGAGAGGGCTAAGTTCAAAATCGAGAAATAGGGAAGAATAATATCAACAACAACAAAAAGAAACGAAAGAAAAACCATAAAAAAAAAAGAGGAACATATCTTGGAATTAAAAGATGCTCTCTGTAAAGACAAACAAGAGGTGTTAATACGCTCATCTCATCCAGTTTTACTTGTTCAAAGTTTTACTTCATAATTGAGTTTAATTACATATATTGCATTTGAAGACCGTCAAAGATGGACTAAATAGGACCTGATGGAGTTGCATCTTGTCATACAAATTCTTCATACAATGGTGGGTTATGGCTTGTATACGTAGATATATATGCAATGACATATATGAATATATTCTTGATTTTTGAAATGGAGTTTGGAGATAACAAACACTAGGTTTTGTGCCTCGCTCGAGCTCACTGTCGAGCGGGACTCGAGCAAACTCTCGGACTTGAGCTTCGCTCGAGCCCAGTGTCGAGCGCATGTCGAGCAAATTTCGCTCGAGCGCACTATCGAACACACTTTTAGCAAACACATTTTTCAGCTCCAAAATCAGTCTCCACATACACCCCAACACTCCCCCTATTCTTCCCGTTGTCTCACCCTTTTCCTCTATCTCCCCCACTCCATAAACCAGCCCTGTTGCGTACCTCTAGTGCCATCGAACTGACCAACTACTCCTCAGTGTCCTTTTGTCATCTCTTACAGAACTCAATCTTGCCCAAGTTATTTCTTCTCACACCTCCCGTGAACTATGGTTCACTCTTGAAACCATGTTCACCTCCCAATCTCAGGCCAAAATCTCAAAAAAGGCTCTCTATCTATGACCGACTACTACCGAAAAGTTCACCTCCTCTCTGATACAATGACAGCTGCCAGGGAGCCTCTTCATCACTCTGAAGTTGTCTCCTACCTCCTCAATGGACTCAACTCTGAATTTGAATCATTTGTCATCTTCGTCACTACACGAGCCACCCCCATAAGCTCAGCTAAGCTTTTCAATCTTCTTCTCACTTTTGAAACTCGCACCTCTCTTAACTCCATTCAACAAGGTCTTTTACTCAATCCCTCTGCCAATCTCACCACCCATTTCTTTCATCGTGGAGGACGCAGTGTTTTTCGTGGTGGTCAAAAAGGAGGTCGTGTGGGTCAAAATCATGGTGGTCGCACTTCTCATTCTTCTCCTTCTCAACAAACTAGCAAGCCAACATGTCAAGTTTGTAACAAGGTTGGGCATGTTGCTTTGCAATGCTACCACCGCTTTGATCAAGCATATCAGTACGGGCCTCCAAGATCTCTTTCGGCTCACTACAGTAACTCTCATTCTCTCTCAGACCAACAATGGTACCTGACTCAGCGGCAACCAACCACCTAGCTTCTGATCTTCAGAACTTTAAACATCTCGGCAGAGCAATATCTTGGCCCAGAACAAATCAGAGTAGGCGATGGCACTAGTATTCCCATCACTCATATTGGTAACTCCCAACTCCCTATATCATCTTCTAAATTTTTACTTCGTAATTTACTACATGTTCCTCAAATCACAAAAAATCTAGTCTCTGTCCATCAATTTTGCCAAGATAACGGTGTTTTCTTTGAGTTTCATGGTTCACATTTTTTTGTGAAGGACAAGCAAACGGGGACTCCCTTAATCCAAGGACCAACACGTAATGGACTCTACCTATTTCCTCCACCTGTCATCCCAAAGTCATCTTCGGTTGCTCTTGTTGGTAAAAGAACTACAATAGCTCAATGGCACCATCACCTAGGTCATCCATCTCTTCAGATTGTCTCTCACATTCTACGCACCAAGTGTTTACTGTTTCTTCCCACTCAGCCTAGTTTCTTTTGTTCTACTTGTCCCCTTGCCAAGTGTCGGCAATTGCCATTTAAGACTTCTGTTAATCAGTCTTCAGGACCTTTGAACTTAATTTTTGTAGATGTTTGGGGTTCATCCCCTTATATGTCACATGATGGTTTTCGATACTACATTTCCTTTGTTGATGACTATAGCTGATACACTTGGTTTTACCCCCTCGCCTTTAAGGGTGATGCAACATCTACTTTTTTGTTATTTCAAAAATATGTTCAAAGATTACTCAATGTTAAAATTTAAATTGTTCAAAGTGATTGGGGCGATGAATTTTGACCCCCACTCGCGTCCTTAATTCCCAAGGCATTGCACACCGACTTTCTTGCCCTCACACTCACCAACAAAATGGCATGGTTGAGAGAAAGCATCATCACATCGTTGAGACTAGTCTTGCTCTTTTAGCAACGGCATCCCTTCCCTACAAGTCTTGGTCGGACGCGTTCCACACTACTGCATATTTAATAAATTTTCTTCCATCTCATCTCTCCAAAACAAATCACCTTACCTATTTCCTTTCAACAAAGACCACAATTACTCCTCTCTCAAAGTTTTTGGTTTTGAATGTCGGTCCAATCTTCAGCCCCATAACAATTACAAGATTAATTTTTGCTATTTCTTGTCTTTTTCTTGGATATAGTCCCATTCATAAAGGCTATAAGTGTCTACATCTTCCTTCTAACAGAATGTATATATCCCGTGATGTTTTCTTGAATGAAAATTCCTTCACTTACTCTTCCCGTTCAACATCAGGCCTCATTGCTACTCGACCCACATGCACAGCCTTACCCATTACGTTGCCTTCTATTATGCGCCCAACTCCATCAACTTCAACCAACAACCCCAACTCTACTTCCAACCCAATCTCTACACCCGATATATCCCCTTCGTCTCATCAAACAAACCCTTCTCTATCTTCAACCTCCAACTCGCCATCTCTTAACTCTACCTTAGAATCTCCTTCTAATCCCCCACCACCTCCACGATCTCCCATCGTTACACAGTAAAAAACCAACACCTTCAGGCCCAAACAGCTCAACCATGGTCACATACCTTACCCCCTCCCCGCTAGTGCCTTACCGCCTCTGTTGATGTTCTCGAAGACCCTGTTTACTACACCAGTCGATTCTCTGAGTGGCGCAACGCCATGAGCAGAGAGTTTCAAGCCCTCCTCCAAAGTAAAACATGGACCCTTGTTCCTCCTCCCCCTTCCTTTAACATTGTTGGTTGCAAGTGGGTTATCCGCACAAAACATCATGCTGGCGAGTCCATTGAACAGCACAAGGTACGCTTCATCGCCAAAGGGTTTCATCAATTGCAAGGCATCCTCAAAAAATATGCTTATAGTTGTCATCAAATTGGACAATCAGGTCTCAAAGATTTCATGCCATCATTGGAGCCATATGCTAAGATATTTATAGAAGGAAACATACGTAATGGTAACTACAAATAATTAGCAGAAAACAAGAGAAAACTACAGGACCAACCAAATATAAGCGAAAATTTTAATGAAGGAAGAATGGAAGGGAGCACAGACAATTGTCCATACAAGAAGCAAACCTTAAATTGGATGTGAAAATTCCAGGAGAAAGAAGGGGTTTCCCAAGGTAAAGATAGGCACTCGAGCACTACAAAACAATAGAAAGAATCCTCGTAGAGGCAGGTATTGGCGTTTGCTCAATCCATATTTAGGATCTCACGAGCCCAATATAGAATCACTGACTAAGAAGCACCAATTCCAGAAATTGGGAGACAAATCAGGAAGAATTCATAATTTTTCAGTCTTAGCAAAGTAAATGAGAAGCACTAATAGCATATAAGCGACTAGGATATTCTTCTATCATTAAAGCCAATATTTCACCAATTGATCTAGATTCAATCAAGAAAAGAGATCAGTCATCTGCTGACTCAAACTATAAATAATTAATTATCTAATTCACGCGGACGTCAAAATTCATAGCTTTAAACTTTTGCTTGAATCTTAACTGCTATGAAATACACACAACGTATATACGAGTACACACAGAGGACTGAACTCAACTAGAGCAAATAGCTGCGTTAATCCCCGCTAATCAGAGATTTTTGTTCTTTGCAAACGACACCGCACGGATCGAGGCATTGAAGATTTGAATTTAGAGCTACATTTCAACCATGCACGAGTAAGCAGATCCGAGAGGGCAGAGAAAGAAGCAGAGTGTGGCAAATGTGGGAAAACAACTCACGGTTTTGGTCCGATCTGTGAAAGGACGGAGTCTCTGCCTCCGATCTCAGCCTCAGGTTTCTGTTGCTTTCAGGCTTAGGCCTTGGGCCTTGTGGACGATGGTCCTCTCTCTTCTTATCGAGCTGTGAGTGTGTGTGTGTGTGTGAATGTGTCTGTCTGTCTCGTAAGTGCGCTTCTGTGACACGAGGAGCTGTGGCCAGGGGGCTGCGACACGAGCTGCCAAGAGCTGCGGGAAAGGAGATAAGAGTTGCCCAGAGCTACGAGAAAGGAGCTGTGCGGGAGATAGGAAGGGATGAAGGAGATAGAGCCGCCGGAGATAGGGAGGGAAGAAAGAGATAGATGATGAAGATAGGGAGGTAACAAGGAGACATGGCCGCGGGAAGGAAAGCGAAAGGGAGCCGTGCGAAGTGATCTCAGAAAATGATTAAATATTCATTTTGATTGAGCTACAATTCAATTCAAATATGACTTGAGTTTTGAAATTACTGTAGCTCATCTTGTAGATAAAATTTGTTTAACTAATTTAATGTAGATAATTTTTTCTTCACATTAGTTAAAGAACAATTCTATGTACAATCTCTAAATGTAGATTGTATATGTAAGTTTAATCAATTTTATCCTTAAATTTTTTTAAAATTACAAATTGATACTTTTTTTATTTAATGAAGTATTTACATATGCAATTTCTATCTGGAGACTATAAATAAAATTTCTCTTAGTTAAATTATAACTTCCACTTGCAGTTGCCAGTGCTCTAACCCCCAAATCTAATAAGAATTATTTCTCTAAAGCAAAATCAGTTGAGTCTTACTCGTTTAAAAGAATTTTATTGGGTTTTCAATTCCTATATATATATACACACATCCTATATATAAATATACACACACACATATATATATTGCTCTTTGGAGTTTCAAAATTTGCAAAAATGTATTTTCTGTCTGATTTTTGTTAATAAACATTTCGCTTCTAATTCATTTGGACTTTTAAAATTTCTCGTATTGTTTATTAAAATTTCAATTGTTTATAAAATGATAGATCAATAATGCTACTTGATCATCAGATGCTTACAGTTCAGATGACCCTCTTAATGTACGTACATAGCATCACTGCGTGATGACACTTGATTTATTAAAAAACTAAAAAAGATTTAAAACACAAACACAAAAGGTGTAGAGGAAACTTAAGGTTTTAAAATCTTGAATGAAAATGCTATTCCATCAAAGAATATAGTAAAAATAAAGTTACAGATTAACTAATGTGACTTAATATGATACAACATATTTACTTTATAGTAAAACTAAGAACGTTACAATATATTTATAAATTTATTTTTATAAAATAATTTTATAAATAAATTAGTATTTCCCTTTCCCTTATGAAATTGTTGGAGAAGACACATTAGACGATAAAATGTTTCATATTTGATGCAGATTCAAGCTGTTGTACGTAAAGAAATATGACATTCTTTTTATTGCGGACGAGGTAGTACTTACTCTGATCTGTTTCTTATATTTCCCTATATATGTATGCATACGATCTTTATTTGTATCCTAATATTATAAGACCTGATTTGTTCATATATGTTTTTTTCTTAGGTAATTGGTGTATTTTGAAGGCTGGGCACAATGTTTGGGTGCGACAAGTACAACATAAAACCAGACCTTGTGTCCCTTGCAAAGGTAAAGTTGGGATATAATTAAACCCAGAGATAGAACCTCAAATCCCAGGCCCTTTCTTCTGCATATATGTCCATTGGAGCTGTACTTGTGAGCCTGAAGTATCAGAAGTCATACATGCATTGAACACTCGTGAGTAAGTCTCTCAAGTTGATGGTTATTTAGTACATGACCGTATATGCTTTCTCTTTCAGGTTTTTCTCTCATATGATGGATTTACTTATTCTGGACATCCAGTATCAGTATCCTACGTCGTTGCAATAGAAGCGCTTAAGATCTACAAGTGTGTTCTTTTCTTCTCATCCAGTTTTACCTGTTCAAAGTTTTACTTCATAGTTCAGTTTAGTTACATATATTGCATTTGAAGACCGTCAAAGATGGACTAAATTGGACCTGATGGAGTTGTATCTTGTCATACAAATTCTTCATACAATGGTGGGTCATGGCTTGTATACGCAGATATATATGGAATGACATATATGAATATATTCTTGATTTTTGGAACGGAGTTTGCAGATAACAAGTTGCCTAATGATCCATTCCATCCTGAACGGGGCAAGTTCCATCTTAATTTTGTTTCTTCAAGTTTAGTATATGAATATATTTATTTATTGAGGGGATAAATTGGTTAGATTACCTATATATAATTTCTTTATTCAACTAAGTTAGAACATGATCTTGTACGTAGATCTACTTAAAGATTGTCTTGTTGTGATTACTCGTTATTGTGATGGTCCTCACTACATGATTGAACTTAATATATGGTTGAGATAGACAAGCATATTGCTTTGGTTTTTTCCTCCTAATCAGACTTTTATTACAAGAAAAGGACTTTGAAACAAATGACGTCATATGAATCAGTTTCTTCTTCACTTCAATCAAATATATTGGAAGACTTTTGAATTTAGACAACGAAACATATCTGCAGATCAAACCAAAGTTGATTTATTTAATTATTTTTCTAATATATATGATCTGCACGCCTCAATTAATGATATCTGTCGTGTTCAATTATAATATATATATTCCCGTAATTAGAACTAGTCGATCATGAATTTAGAGATAGAATTATTAATTCCCAGAATACGTGTTGCTGATTCCTCCCCAGAAAATAAACAAAAGTTTCGTGTTTGTTTGAGAGTACTTGATGTTTGATAGGAAAACATGAAAGTACATATAGCCGTTTATAATTTAGAATATATCATAGCATCATGCAACTGCCAAGATAAAGAGGATACCCATGCATGAAATGCGTGCTAGGACTTACGCAGGACATGTACATGATGTTATTGTTTGGAGTACTGCATATATGCATGCATATTGCATGGTTTATTATTTCATAATTGTGCATAGAAAAAGTATATACACGTACTTTGAAATTACTAGAAACCTGAATGATTTTTAATTTCTTTCACCAAATAATCAATTGAGAAGTCAGGCCAATGCCATCTACCAAAACAATCTTACTTTGAAATTACTTTTCTGTTGGCTAAAATTATTATAAACGAGGCTTTTATTATGCATGAGATCATACGTAGGTATACAAAGGTCAAAGAGCCACAAACGTACGTACGGGAAATCAGATCACTAAAATCATGTATTTTTACTTAATATTAATTGAAAAATATCTATATATTTAATGGCCTCGCTTGTATTCTCAATTCATCTCAACTTATTTCATTACTATTTATTACTATTCAGTAACTTTAATTCACAAATCTCATTATTATTCATAACTCATCTCACTATTATTTACAATTCATCTCAACTTATCTTCGAATTCAAACCAGACCTAAGTGTGTGTGTATGAGGTGCATGCACTCTACAATCGAGCGACCTTCGAGAATCGAGAGTTTAGAACGTACAATCTTTTTCATGGCTAGTAGTTGAGAAGAAAATAGTATTATTTCTATGATTGGCCCTCGTGAAAAAGAAAATCAAAACATTATTATTTTTTAGGGTTTATTTTATATGTGTTTTATTTAAATAATTTTTTATATAGTTCTTTTAATATTTTAAAATATTTTAAAAAAATAAAATAAATTTAAAATATTATTAAAAAAATATTTTCTTAATCAAAAAGTAAAAAAATATATATTAAAAAATATTTTCTTAATCACGAAATAAAATAAAAAATTATAAAAAAAGGTTCATTCAATGGTGGAACCAATACGGATTTGTTCCAGAAATTCTTCCTGATGAGCTCCTCAAAGCTTATCAATTTTATTTCAAAACTGTTGGACCAACCCTGGACCAACATTCCAAGAAATTCCACCATACTTTACTGTTCTGTAAAAGATACCATTTCCTGTGGATCTTTAAATGGAACTATGAAAGAAATGGTGATGTTATGACACGAGTTTATTTCACAAAATGGTGGGATAAATTCGCCCATATTCAAAAAATTGTTGACTTCCTGATCAGAGATTTTCCCCAGTCTGCTCCAAATTTGCAGAATATTACGGAATTTCCACAGATCATGACTGCCCCATCCAAAGGACCGTTCTTCCTTGACTTTGTAAGCAAATAGTCGAGGTAATCCATCAATAAATTTCTCCTTCCAGTAAGGCTTTTGACTGTCGTCACGAAGCATTACTCGAGAAATAAAAACATCTTGATACCACCTATAATCTGACATCTGATGACATCTGAGATTATTCAACTGATCGCTCACACGACTAGTTATATTAGATGGTGTTCCAATAAAATGTTTTAAAATAGTAAAAATCAAAGTGTTGATGCTATCAGGATGTGCTATCCCAATGGCTTCATCAAAAATAGGTAATCCTTCCTTATTGCATTTTACTGCATGTTGGATGGATTCCCTAGCATCACTGGTTAGATACTTATCCCACCAGTTCCTTAAAACTCCGGTAAAACCTTGAGTTAAAATTATAACAATATCTGGTTGTCTAATGTTATTGTTGATATAAGCATTAGCAACCATTGACATTTTACTCATGGTATTGATGATTTCTTGTTTAGAGAATCCATCAATATTCCATTCGTAAACTTTGTCAGCAGAGTAAGAAGATTGGTTTTGGAAAACTTTTTCTTCAAACTGTAAATCAGGAGGTGTGGGTCTGGAATACCAATTCTTCGTCAGACTCATTGGCTTGGGTCCTTTTAAAGAAAATCTGGCTATTTCCAGGTTTCGAAAATTCTTTTCAATAAGATCAATATCCTTGTCTTCAGAGGATTCTTCGTTAGAAGATTCTTCTGAAGTTTCTTCAAGAACGAATCCATCACCATTACTGTTAAGAGTACTGGTAGAAGGGCGTTCTTTCTTTAGATCAGCTAACAATTGATCAATTTTCTCTAGATTTGTGGCCTGTAGATTTTTAAAATCAATTTTTGGCCTTTCTTTAGGAAGACTGATCAAAGGTTTTTCAATCTTTTTCTTTGACTGATCTTTAGGGAAGACCAAAGGATGATCGTTTTTAAATATAGGAGGAGAGGTAAAAACAGGTTTCTCCACCTTTTCTTCAATCAGATCCAATTGTTCTCCGATCGTTCGAAGAGCAAGATTCACAAAATTATTTTGAGAAATAATCTTTTTTGTTTCTTTCAGAATCTTGTCCTTTTCTGGATCTTTTGAAACAATAGTATCAGATAGTTTGAAAGGGGAAGCAATTACTTCCGATCCTTTAAAAGGGATAATAACAGTCTCCAAAGGAGGATGACTGGATTGAATCACAGTCCTACCTTCTTCTTTGACAAATTCATTTTTAACAACATTCAACGTGTTTTTTGAAACATAAGTATTTTCTGCAAAGTCTAGAAGAGAAATATGCTTTTGAAGCTTATTCATTTCTTCCTTCCATTTGCGTTTGACACGTTGTTTTTCTAAATCTGAAAATTTTGCAACATAGGTTTTTCGCCTTTGTTTGTTTCCAGAAGAAGCAAAATCTTTTAATAAAGCAGGTAAATCTGTTTCAAAAGATTTGTTCAAAACATTTAAACTGTGATGAACAGGTGTAAAAACAGGTGCAACAGGGGCTTGCATATCTGAAGCAGTTGGAGACATAGAAGATGTATCTTCTTTGTCAGCTTCTTCATTTATGTTCTGGTTTTGTGAAGAACCAGTTTCTCCTTTTGCAGTATAAAAAGCAGAAGTAACCTGAGAGGAAGTAGAAATTCCTTTCATCTTTAAAATAGGTTTAGCAGGTTGGGCTGTTCTTACAGAATCCTCAAGAAATTGATGGAAATTAATATCCTTTCTTGGATTGTTATGAACAGGGCCAACAAAACTAGATCTGGGCCTGAAGTAAAAGTGGATATTCAGGTCTGACCTGAATATCCACTTTTACTTCAGGCCCCTACTTCTCCACCAAAATCCGGGGGGGGGGGGAAAGGACAAGGACAGTTCATCCAGCAAATCCTCTAAGTCCAAGAAGAAAACAGATTTACTCTTCGACAGACTTAATAAAAAGGATTTAATCAATATTTTAAAAGAAGAATTATCAAAGTCTCAAAGCAAATCTGAAAATGACTCAGACACAGCATCAGAGGCTTCATACAGCAATTTCTTCGGTAATTCCGGATTTGTCGGGATAAACACAGATGAAGAATAATTGCTACCTACTTCCGGCAGAAGGTACCACTTCTGTCAACTACTACTTGAGTTCAAAGAAGACCAGATCCACCAGTCTCCTTTAAGCTCTGTCATTTTGTGCCGAAAGCAGCACCAGCCGCCAGACACAATGATAACACCCGTGGTTAAACAGTACCAACACTGTTCACTCACGGATTTACTTTTTGCTTTTACTTTCCCGTGCTTCAACAGTAAATGACAACTGTGAGTCACGGACCCCATGTAAACAGGGACTCCTTCATCTATAAAAGGAGAACCTCATTTCATTTCTAGGCAGAGACAATTTAGCGAAAACAATCTTGTAAGCTATCTATTCCTCTCTGCCTATTTCCCCTTACTTCTCAAGAGCAAAGATCCTTTAGTGATCGCTCTACCTTGTGCCATAAACTTTGTAATCTTTGTTAAAGTTTATGATAATGTTTATTTTCATACTATCTGTTATATTTTCATTATTTTGCAATGCATCCATGCATATGGTCGGTTCAACCGCCTGCCTTTAATTGTGCATATTTATCTGCTTTGCTTTATTCTTCCATATTCTCCTTCCTTCTCTTCTTCTTCAGTCCCCTTCTCCCCATTCCGCTGTTTTGGTATCAGAGCCATTCTGGTATCTAATTGTTGCACATTATTCTTCTTTTTTCTATCTTGTTTTGATCATCTTCTACCGGGTGCGGGAGTTTCTGCACTAGGTGGTTCAGTGTCGAGTGTGAGAAACTGAGGGAACCCTTATAAGACCCATTCCAGCCGAGGTAGGCGTCAGGGCATACTGGGTTGAAGTAGCTATCACACTAGGTAAAGTTCGCAGCCTCTTTGAGATGCAACCTTCCCTGTAGATTAGGATCAAAACCTGTTAGGATGAGGAGGAGTAATTCCTCAATTAGTTCCAGGACGACTTTGCCTCCTGATATTGTGAATGAAGAGGATTGCTCTTATGGAGAAGAGCTATCTCCTAATCTAGGATCGTGGAAGATCCCAGATATTAAACCATCTTCTATTTATAAAACCACTTGGTTGAAAAATACTTTTTTGAATACTTTGAATGTTCGAACAGTCGAACAAACCTATAGTATATCTAAATCCCAAGAAAAATGCTTTCTTCTTAGCAGTAAGGAGATTGAAAGTTTTATAAAAGAGGGATTTAAATATATTCACATAGGTTCTGTGCAAATTGCTGCTAAGCCTTTAACAAGGTTAGGCATCAATGCTTCTGTTCTTTTTTGTTTAAGATATACATTATTATCATAAGAAGAATAATGTATATCTAAATTTCAATCTGACCTTTTAAATCAAAAGTTTTTTGTCAGAATTGACTGCATGTCTGCAAAATTTGTTTTAGAAAAAGATGTTAAAAACATTGCATCAAAACATATTTTTGCACGATGGCAAGCTATTTTAAAGATGAAAGGAATTTCTACTTCCTCTCAGGTTACTTCTGCTTTTTATACTGCAAAAGGAGAAACTGGTTCTTCACAAAACCAGAACATAAATGAAGAAGCTGACAAAGAAGATACATCTTCTATGTCTCCAACTGCTTCAGATATGCAAGCCCCTGTTGCACCTGTTTTTACACCTGTTCATCACAGTTTAAATGTTTTGAACAAATCTTTTGAAATAGATTTACCTGCTTTATTAAAAGATTTTGCTTCTTCTGGAAACAAACAAAGGCGAAAAGCCTATGTTGCAAAATTTTCAAATTTAGAAAAACAACGTGTCAAACGCAAATGGAAGGAAGAAATGAATAAGCTTCAAAAGCATATTTCTCTTCTAGACTTTACAGAAAATACTTATGTTTCAAAAAACACGTTGAATGTTGTTAAAAATGAATTTGTCAAAGAAGAAGGTAGGACTGTGATTCAATCCAGTCATCCTCCTTTGGAGACTGTTATTATCCCTTTTAAAGGATCGGAAGTAATTGCTTCCCCTTTCAAACTATCTGATACTATTGTTTCAAAAGATCCAGAAAAGGACAAGATTATGAAAGAAACAAAAAAGATTATTTCTCAAAATAATTTTGCGAATCTTACTCTTCGAACGATCGGAGAACAATTGGATCGGATTGAAGAAAAGGTGGAGAAACCTGTTTTTACCTCTCCTCCTATATTTAAAAACGATCATCCTTTGGTCTTCCCCAAAGATCAGCCAAAGAAAAAGATTGAAAAACCTTTGATCAGTCTTCCTGAAGAAAGGCCAAAAATTGATTTTAAAAATCTACAGGCCACAAATCTAGAGAAAATTGATCAATTGTTAGCTGATCTAAAGAAAGAACGCCTTTCTACCAGAATTATGAAAGATTATTCTCGGCAAATGGCTCAAAGATGACCATTAATTATGAGCTCAATAATGCTCATGTTTGCCAGGATAATATTTGTTTTCGGATTCCCTCCGTTTTAGTCAAAAATATGTCTGACAAAGTGATTTTGGGAATCCCTTTTATCTCTTCTTTATATCCTTTCATGACTGAGAAAGACGGTATTACTACCGACCCTTTTGGTCAGAAAGTAAAGTTTCATTTTGCTTCCCGTTTTGAAATTGATTCGGATAAAAGCAAGAAATCTTTGTTTTTAGCAAAACAAAAACACCTGAATTTCCTCCAACAGGAAATCAAGTACAGAAAGATTTCTGAACAATTATCCAATTCCATTTTGATTTCAAAAATTGATAATTTTAACAAACGTTTAATAACAGATGTTTGTTCTGATTTGCCCAATGCTTTTTGGTATAGGAAGAAACACATAGTTTCTCTCCCATACATTAAAGGGTTTAATGAAGCCAATATTCCAACAAAAGTTAATTCTATTCAGATGAATAGCAAGACGCTAGAATATTGCCAAAAGGAGATAACTGATCTTCGTAATAAAGGCATTATCAGGAATAGCAAGTCACCTTGGTCTTGTCCTGCTTTTTATGTCCAAAAAAATGCTGAACTAGAACGTGGTACCCCTCGTCTAGTTATCAATTACAAACCCTTGAACAAAGTCTTAGAGTGGATTAGGTACCCTATTCCCAATAAGCAAGACTTAATTCATAGGTTGAGTGATGCTGTAGTCTTCTCCAAATTTGACCTTAAGTCCGGTTTTTGGCAAATCCAAATAGCCGAGTCAGATAGGTATAAGACTGCTTTTGTTACCCCTTTTGGTCATTTCGAGTGGAACGTCATGCCTTTTGGTTTAAAAAACGCTCCTTCCGAATTCCAAAATATTATGAACGATATCTTCAATTCGTTCTCTACTTTCAAATTTCTCAAAAAATCTCCAGTTTTATTCCAGTATTTTAATTCAAACAAATTCGTTGGTTATCAAACCCATTCCTGACAAGTTTGATCCCAACAAATTGATTTACCACAGTGCCTATATTCACAAAGTCATCACTCAAGCAGATTGGGGATCTTCCCCATATTCTACCAGAAAACACAACTCAATAGACACTGCTTTCTCTTATTTTGACTACATTGATGCTTGGAAGCGCTTCATGTTCTTCCAAACTCCTGCTATGGACCATTCCTGGTTTTTATGTTTTGACAAGAAATTCAAAGGACATCTCCCACTTTGGTTCATTCAATGGTGGAACCAATACGGATTTGTTCCAGAAATTCTTCCTGATGAGCTCCTCAAAGCTTATCAATTTTATTCCAAAACTGTTGGACCAACCCTGGACCAACATTCCAAGAAATTCCACCATACTTTACTGTTCTGTAAAAGATACCATTTCCCATGGATATTTAAATGGAACTATGAAAGAAATGGTGATGTTATGACACGAGTTTATTTCACAAAATGGTGGGATAAATTCGCCCATATTCAAAAAATTGTTGACTTCCTGATCAGAGATTTTCCCCAGTCTGCTCCAAATTTGCAGAATATTACGGAATTTCCACAGATCATGACTGCCCCATCCAAAGGACCTGAATATCCACTTTTACTTCAGGCCCCTACTCCTCCACCCAAATCAGAGGGGGGGAAGGATAAGGACAAGGACAGTTCCTCCAGCAAATCCTCCAAGTCCAAGAAGAAAACAAATTCACTCTTCGACAGACTTAATAAAAAGGATTTAATCAATATTTTAAAAGAAGAATTATCAAAGTCTCAAAGCAAATCTGAAAATGACTCAGACACAGCATCAGAGGCTTCATACAGCAATTTCTTCGGTAATTCCGGATTTGTCGGGATAAACACAGATGAAGAATAATTGCTACCTACTTCCGGCAGAAGGTACCACTTCTGTCAACTACTACTTGAGTTCAAAGAAGACCAGATCCACCAGTCTCCTTTAAGCTCTGTCATTTTGTGCCGAAAGCAGCACCAGCCGCCAGACACAATGATAACACCCGTGGTTAAACAGTACCAACACTGTTCACTCACGGATTTACTTTTTGCTTTTACTTTCCCGTGCTTCAACAGTAAATGACAACTGTGAGTCACGGACCCCATGTAAACAGAGACTCCTTCATCTATAAAAGGAGAACCTCATTTCATTTCTAGGCAGAGACAATTTAGCGAAAACAATCTTGTAAGCTATCTATTCCTCTCTGCCTATTTCCCCTTACTTCTCAAGAGCAAAGATCCTTTAGTGATCGCTCTACCTTGTGCCATAAACTTTGTAATCTTTGTTAAAGTTTATGATAATGTTTATTTTCATACTATCTGTTATATTTTCATTATTTTGCAATGCATCCATGCATATGGTCGGTTCAACCGCCTGCCTTTAATTGTGCATATTTATCTGCTTTGCTTTATTCTTCCATATTCTCCTTCCTTCTCTTCTTCTTCAGTCCCCTTCTCCCCATTCCGCTGTTTTGGTATCAGAGCCATTCTGGTATCTAATTGTTGCACATTATTCTTCTTTTTTCTATCTTGTTTTGATCATCTTCTACCGGGTGCGGGAGTTTCTGCACTAGGTGGTTCAGTTCTGTGTCTGTGTTAAACCTAGCACCTTTATAAGTCCCGTTTCCAGCCGAGGTAGGCGTCTAGGGCATACTAGGTGGACCGTTTAATCAGCCATAGTAAAGTTCGCAGCCTCTTTGAGATGCAACCTTCCCTGTAGATTAGGATCAAAATTTGTTAGGATGAGGAGGAGTAATTCCTCAATTAGTTCCAGGACGACTTTGCCTCCTGACATTGTTAATGAAGAGGATTGCTCTTATGGAGAAGAGCTATCTCCTAATCTAGGATCGTGGAAGATCCCAGATATTAAACCATCTTCTATTTATAAAACCACTTGGTTAAAAAATACTTTTTTGAATAGTTTGAATGTTCGAACAGTCGAACAAACCTATAGTATATCTAAATCCCAAGAAAAATGTTTTCTTCTTAGTAGTAAGGAGATTGAAAGTTTTATAAAAGAGGGATTTAAATATATTCACATAGGTTCTGTGCAAATTGCTGCTAAGCCTTTAACAAGGTTAGGCATCAATGCCTCTGTTCTTTTTTGTTTAAGAGATGGCAGATTCCTCGGGTTTGAGGATAGCATTCTCGGAATGGTCCAGTCTTCTTTATCAGAAGGACCAGTCCATTTTGATTGTTTTCCAAATATTACGTTGGCTTTGACTGACAAACATATTTTGAAATGTTTGATTTTAAACATTTTAACTTCTGGATATCATATGATCGAAGGAAGTAAACCTCTTGCTTTGATTTTCAGGGTTTATTATCGTCTTTTAAAAACGAATTTAGACCCAAAAGCCATTGCAAAACCTTCTGGAAAGCATACTCTTCTGATCCAGAGTAGCTCTTCAGATGTGGATATTAAAATTCCAAAAAGGATTTATTGGGATGAGATTTCTCTCCCTAATGAATGGATTTTAGAACAAGAAATGCCCATGCCTCCAAAAAATATTGCTACGGGTGCTGATGTTGACATCATCCAGCAATATCTCAATGGAGATGTTAAAATTTCTTTTGATAAATCTGAAACCTCCAGTAGTAGAAGAAGAAATTCTTTTGCTGGTTCCAGATCTAGTTTTGTTGGCCCTGTTCAGAACAATCCAAGAAAGGATATTAATTTCCATCAATTTCTTGAGGATTCTGTAAGAACAGCCCAACCTGCTAAACCTGTTTTAAAAATGAAAGGAGTTTCTACCTCCTCTCAAGTTACTTCTGCTTTTTATACTGCAAAAGGAGAAACTGGTTCTTCACAGAATCAGAACATAAATGATGAAGCCGACAAAGAAGATACGTCTTCTATGTCTTCAACTGCTTCAGATATGCAAGCCCCTGTTGCACCTATTTTTACACCTGTTCATCACAGTTTAAATGTTTTGAACAAATCTTTTGAAATAGATTTACCTGCTTTATTAAAAGATTTTGCTTCTTCTGAAAACAAACAAAGGCGAAAAGCCTATGTTGCAAAATTTTCAGATTTAGAAAAACAACGTGTCAAACGCAAATGGAAGGAAGAAATGAATAAGCTTCAAAAACATATTTCTCTTCTAGACTTTGCAGAAAATACTTATGTTTCAAAAAACACGATGAATGTTGTTAAAAATGAATTTGTCAAAGAAGAAGGTAGGACTGTGATTCAATCCAGTCATCCTCCTTTGGAGACTGTTATTATCCCTTTTAAAGGATCGGAAGTAATTGCTTCCCCTTTCAAACTATCTGATACTATTGTTTCAAAAGATCCAGAAAAGGACAAGATTCTGAAAGAAACAAAAAAGATTATTTCTCAAAATAATTTTGCGAATCTTGCTCTTCGAACGATCGGAGAACAATTGGATCGGATTGAAGAAAAGGTGGAGAAACCTGTTTTTACCTCTCCTCCTATATTTAAAAACGATCATCCTTTGGTCTTCCCCAAAGATCAGCCAAAGAAAAAGATTGAAAAACCTTTGATCAGTCTTCCTGAAGAAAGGCCAAAAATTGATTTTAAAAATCTACAGGCCACAAATCTAGAGAAAATTGATCAATTGTTAGCTGATCTAAAGAAAGAACGCCCTTCTACCAGTACTCTTAACAGTAATGGTGATGGATTCGTTCTTGAAGAAACTTCAGAAGAATCTTCTAACGAAGAATCCTCTGAAGACAAGGATATTGATCTTATTGAAAAGAATTTTCGAAACCTGGAAATAGCCAGATTTTCTTCAAAAGGACCCAAGCCAATGAGTCTGACGAAGAATTGGTATTCCAGACCCACACCTCCTGATTTACAGTTTGAAGAAAAAGTTTTTCAAAACCAATCTTCTTACTCTGGTGACAAAGTTTACGAATGGAATATTGATGGATTCTCTGAACAAGAAATCATCAATACCATGAGTAAAATGTCAATGGTTGCTAATGCTTATATCAACAATAACATTAGACAACCAGATATTGTTATAATTTTAACTCAAGGTTTTACCGGAGTTTTAAGGAACTGGTGGGATAAGTACCTAACCAGTGATGCTAGGGAATCCATCCAACATGCAGTAAAATGCAATAAGGAAGGATTACCTATTTTTGATGAAGCTATTGGGACAGCACATCCTGATAGTATCAACACCTTGATTTTTACTATTTTAAAACATTTTATTGGAACGCCATCTAATATAACTAGTCGCGTAAGCGATCAGTTGAATAATCTCAGATGTCATCAGATGTCAGATTATAGGTGGTATCAAGATGTTTTTATTTCTCGAGTAATGCTTCGTGACGACAGTCAAAAGCCTTACTAGAAGGAGAAATTTATTGATGGATTACCTCGACTATTTGCTTACAAAGTCAAGGAAGAACTTACTGGTGCTGATGGATTACTTAACTACGAAGAATACACCTATGGTGACATCTTCAGTGTTGTTAAGAAACTTGGCATTAGTATGTGTCATGATCAAAGAATGCTTCGTGAACAGATGAGAAATAGTAAGAAGGCCAAATACGAAATGGGCACATTCTGTGAACAATTCGGTCTTCCTAGTATTGCTCCGTCTAAAAGAAAGCATAAAATTGCTAAACCTCATGGTGGTTTCAGGAGAAAACCCCGTGATGAATTTTATAAGAAAACTTATAAAAAACCTTTTTCCAAATCTTTTCCAAAGAAAAGGAATTTCAAAAATTCCAAAGATGATTCTTCTGGAAAATGTTATTTATGTGGCAAGACTGGGCATTTTGCTAACAAATGTCCCAAGAAAGCCAAAGCTTTTAAAAAGAAGCTTAGCCAGATGGATATTAATCCCAATGATAGAGAAGAATTGTTTCGACTCCTAGAAACAGATTCGTCTTCATCATCGAAGATTTTTGAGTACAGCTCTAGTGATTCAGATTATCACTCTGAAGCTACTACTCCTGATCCCTCTGACT
Source organism: Juglans regia (assembly GCF_001411555.2). Taxonomy (NCBI): domain Eukaryota; kingdom Viridiplantae; phylum Streptophyta; class Magnoliopsida; order Fagales; family Juglandaceae; genus Juglans; species Juglans regia. The sequence goes on along the minus strand of NC_049910.1, from coordinate 7,470,772 downwards.
TAAAGCTGGGTTGCAATTGTAATTCTACTTGTTGTAAACCCCCTAGTAAGACAATCAATGTCTTAACTAAGGAGGAAGAAGAGGAGAATCTTTTGCTAACCTTGATTTCTCAAATTACTAACCCTGAGCTTAAAGAAGACTACCTTCTAAAGCTAAAGAAGTCAATGCTCCGAAAGGATCCTAAACCTTCTATTCAAAGGGTTAATTTTCAAGAAACCTTGGAAAGATTTTCAAAGAAAAAATCCAAGGGTATTTCTGTTTCTGATTTACAATCTGAAATTAATTCTGTCAAAAAAGAAATTGGAGATCTTAGATCTGAAATAAACAACCTCAAATCTGAGAACAAAGTTTTAAGACAAGAATTTTTATTAATCAAGATTGACAAACAGCTTGATCAAGACATTCCTTCTGATAATGAGCAAACTGAGGCTGGTTCCAGTCAACAGGGTTCCCCTGCCGACAACCAGATTTGTTTAATTCGTCATACTATTCCTCCTAAATGGTTTTCACGAGTTAATATTATTGTTGCTCATGATTTTCAATTCTCTGTTGTTGCTATGATTGATTCCAGATCAGACTTGAATTGCATTCAAGAAGGACTCATTCCTAGTAAATATTTTGAAAAATCTACTGAAAGATTATTCTCGGCAAATGGCTCAAAGATGACCATTAATTATGAGCTCAATAATGCTCATGTTTGCCAGGATAATATTTGTTTTCGGATTCCCTCCGTTTTAGTCAAAAATATGTCTGACAAAGTGATTTTGGGAATCCCTTTTATCTCTTCTTTATATCCTTTCATGACTGAGAAAGACGGTATTACTACCGACCCTTTTGGTCAGAAAGTAAAGTTTCATTTTGCTTCCCGTTTTGAAATTGATTCGGATAAAAGCAAGAAATCTTTGTTTTTAGCAAAACAAAAACACCTGAATTTCCTCCAACAGGAAATCAAGTACAGAAAGATTTCTGAACAATTATCCAATTCCATTTTGATTTCAAAAATTGATAATTTTAACAAACGTTTAATAACAGATGTTTGTTCTGATTTGCCCAATGCTTTTTGGTATAGGAAGAAACACATAGTTTCTCTCCCATACATTAAAGGGTTTAATGAAGCCAATATTCCAACAAAAGCTAATTCTATTCAGATGAATAGCAAGACGCTGGAATATTGCCAAAAGGAGATAACTGATCTTCGTAATAAAGGCATTATCAGGAATAGCAAGTCACCTTGGTCTTGTCCTGCTTTTTATGTCCAAAAAAAATGCTGAACTAGAACGTGGTACCCCTCGTCTAGTTATCAATTACAAACCCTTGAACAAAGTCTTAGAGTGGATTAGGTACCCGATTCCCAATAAGCAAGACTTAATTCATAGGTTGAGTGATGCTGTAGTCTTCTCCAAATTTGACCTTAAGTCCGATTTTTGGCAAATCCAAATAGCCGAGTCAGATAGGTATAAGACTGCTTTTGTTACCCCTTTTGGTCATTTCGAGTGGAACGTCATGCCTTTTGGTTTAAAAAATGCTCCTTCCGAATTCCTAAATATTATGAACGATATCTTCAATTCGTTCTCTACTTTCACCAGAAAATCTCTGATCAGGAAGTCAACAATTTTTTGAATATGGGCGAATTTATCCCACCATTTTGTGAAATAAACTCGTGTCATAACATCACCATTTCTTTCATAGTTCCATTTAAATATCCATGGGAAATGGTATCTTTTACAGGACAGTAAAGTATGGTGGAATTTCTTGGAATGTTGGTCCAGGGTTGGTCCAACAGTTTTGGAATAAAATTGATAAGCTTTGAGGAGCTCATCAGGAAGAATTTCTGGAACAAATCCGTATTGGTTCCACCATTGAATGAACCAAAGTGGGAGATGTCCTTTGAATTTCTTGTCAAAACATAAAAACCAGGAATGGTCCATAGCAGGAGTTTGGAAGAACATGAAGCGCTTCCAAGCATCAATGTAGTCAAAATAAGAGAAAGCAGTGTCTATTAAGTCGAGTTTTCTGGTAGAATATGGGGAAGATCCCCAATCTGCCTGAGTGATGACTTTGTGAATATAGGCACTGTGGTAAATCAATTTGTTGAGATCAAACTTGTCAGGAATGGGTTTGATAACCAACGAATTTGTTTGAATTAAAATACTGGAATAAAACTGGAGATTTTTTGAGAAATCTTCAGGAATCCAGTGAAAAAGAGGAGGAAAATATGAAGAAGAAATTTTGAAGGGATCCGTAAATATCGTGCTATTGGGCTCGATATGAAACAGATAAGAAACAAAATTCTTTTTCAGGAACTCAGCTTTTCCTTTTGGGAGGAAAAATTGAGGAGTAATAGGAATGGGTTTTGACTCAATTGCTTTCGCATATGGGTCGAAAGTAGTAGTTACCGCAGACAAGAAAGTCTGTGGTTGAACAGGTTTGCCAAGTGGTTGGAACCTGTTGGCAATATCAAGTGCTGTGGAAGCAGCACTGGTAGAAGCAGATCCAGCCTCACTCTTGATGAGGTTTATACTGGGCATTGGTGGTGGTGGATTCACCTTTTTCTCTCTCTCTCGGGGTTTCTTTTTGCTGGCCATGGTGAGGTTTCTGCAAAAATTCACGGGTGAGAAAGTCAGGGATAAAGTTTTGGGTACCTTTGATATATTCAATATCAAAATAAAAAACACTTAAAATAGCTTGCCATCGTGCCAAAATGTGTTTTGATGCAATGTTTTTAACATCTTTTTCTAAAACAAATTTTGCAGACATGCAGTCAATTCTGACCAAAAACTTTTGATTTAAAAGGTCAGATTGAAATTTAGATATACATAGTACTATAGCCAAAATTTCTTTTTTAATAGTACTATATTTTTCTTGTGCAGGATTCCAGGTTCCAGAATGGAAGCGAACAATTTGTTCAGATGAACCTGGTGAAACACGTTGTTTCAGAATGCCACCATAACCAATGTCTGAGGCATCAGTCTGCACGATTTTAAATGAATTAGAAGTAGGGATACCAAGGCACGGAAGAGTTTTGACATGTGCCTTAATTTTCCTTACTAGATTAGTATGAATTTCTGTCCAAGGAGGATGATTGGAAAGAAGTCTTTTAAACAAAGGACGACATTGTTTCCTCATATCCTTGTAGAAATCAGCAACATAATTGAGAGATCCTAAGAACCTCTGCAATTGGTTTTTATCAAGGATGGCATCAGGGAATTTGTCAGCAAATTCAATGGCTCTTTGGATTGGCCTGATTTTGCCTTCAGAGATGTCATAACCAAGGAATCTAATCTTGGTTTGAAATAATTTGATTTTTGTTGCCGAAACAACAAGACCATTAAATCTAATGATGTCAAGGAACGAATTCAAGTGTTTCCAATGTTCATCAATAGATTTAGAAAAAACAAGAACATCGTCAATGTAGACAATGGTGAAAGTAGAGAACTAATTGAAGATATTGTTCATAATATTTTGGAATTCGGAAGGAGCGTTTTTTAAACCAAAAGGCATGACGTTCCACTCGAAATGACCAAAAGGGGTAACAAAAGCAGTCTTATACCTATCTGACTCGGCTATTTGGATTTGCCAAAAACTGGACTTAAGGTCAAATTTGGAGAAGACTACAGCATCACTCAACCTATGAATTAAGTCTTGCTTATTGGGAATAGGGTACCTAATCCACTCTAAGACTTTGTTCAAGGGTTTGTAATTGATAACTAGACGAGGGGTACCACGTTCTAGTTCAGCATTTTTCTGGACATAAAAAGCAGGACAAGACCAAGGTGACTTGCTATTCCTGATAATGCCTTTATTACGAAGATCAGTTATCTCCTTTTGACAATATTCCAGCGTCTTGCTATTCATCTGAATAGAATTAGCTTTTGTTGGAATATTGGCTTCATTAAACCCTCTAATGTATGGGAGAGAAACTATGTGTTTCTTCCTATACCAAAAAGCATTGGGCAAATCAGAACAAACATATGTTATTAAACGTTTGTTAAAATTATCAATTTTTGAAATCAAAATGGAATTGGATAATTGTTCAGAAATCTTTCGGTACTTGATTTCCTGTTGGAGGAAATTCAGGTGTTTTTGTTTTGCTAAAAACAAAGATTTCTTGCTTTTATCCGAATCAATTTCAAAACGGGAAGCAAAATGAAACTTTACTTTCTGACCAAAAGGGTCGGTAGTAATACCGTCTTTCTCAGTCATGAAAGGATATAAAGAAGAGATAAAAGGGATTCCCAAAATCACTTTGTCAGACATATTTTTGACTAAAACGGAGGGAATCCGAAAACAAATATTATCCTGGCAAACATGAGCATTATTGAGCTCATAATTAATTGTCATCTTTGAGCCATTTGCCGAGAATAATCTTTCAGTAGATTTTTCAAAATATTTACTAGGAATGAGTCCTTCTTGAATGCAATTCAAGTCTGATCCGGAATCAATCATAGCAACAACAGAGAATTGAAAATCATGAGCAACAATAATATTAACTCGTGAAAACCATTTAGGAGGAATAGTATGACGAATTAAACAAATCTGGTTGTCGGCAGGGGAACCCTGTTGACTGGAACCAGCCTCAGTTTGCTCATTATCAGAAGGAATGTCTTGATCAAGCTGTTTGTCAATCTTGATTAATAAAAATTCTTGTCTTAAAACTTTGTTCTCAGATTTGAGGTTGTTTATTTCAGATCTAAGATCTCCAATTTCTTTTTTGACAGAATTAATTTCAGATTGTAAATCAGAAACAGAAATACCCTTGGATTTTTTCTTTGAAAATCTTTCCAAGGTTTCTTGAAAATTAACCCTTTGAATAGAAGGTTTAGGATCCTTTCGGAGCATTGACTTCTTTAGCTTTAGAAGGTAGTCTTCTTTAAGCTCAGGGTTAGTAATTTGAGAAATCAAGGTTAGCAAAAGATTCTCCTCTTCTTCCTCCTTAGTTAAGACATTGATTGTCTTACTAGGGGGTTTACAACAAGTAGAATTACAATTGCAACCCAGCTTTAAGTCAGAGGGATCAGGAGTAGTAGCTTCAGAGTGATAATCTGAATCACTAGAGCTGTACTCAAAAATCTTCGATGATGAAGACGAATCTGTTTCTAGGAGTCGAAACAATTCTTCTCTATCATTGGGATTAATATCCATCTGGCTAAGCTTCTTTTTAAAAGCTTTGGCTTTCTTGGGACATTTGTTAGCAAAATGCCCAGTCTTGCCACATAAATAACATTTTCCAGAAGAATCATCTTTGGAATTTTTGAAATTCCTTTTCTTTGGAAAAGATTTGGAAAAAGGTTTTTTATAAGTTTTCTTATAAAATTCATCACGGGGTTTTCTCCTGAAACCACCATGAGGTTTAGCAATTTTATGCTTTCTTTTAGACGGAGCAATACTAGGAAGACCGAATTGTTCACAGAATGTGCCCATTTCGTATTTGGCCTTCTTACTATTTCTCATCTGTTCACGAAGCATTCTTTGATCATGACACATACTAATGCCAAGTTTCTTAACAACACTGAAGATGTCACCATAGGTGTATTCTTCGTAGTTAAGTAATCCATCAGCACCAGTAAGTTCTTCCTTGACTTTGTAAGCAAATAGTCGAGGTAATCCATCAATAAATTTCTCCTTCCAGTAAGGCTTTTGACTGTCGTCACGAAGCATTACTCAAGAAATAAAAACATCTTGATACCACTTATAATCTGACATCTGATGACATCTGAGATTATTCAACTGATCGCTTACGCGACTAGTTATATTAGATGGCGTTCCAATAAAATGTTTTAAAATAGTAAAAATCAAGGTGTTGATACTATCAGGATGTGCTGTCCCAATAGCTTCATCAAAAATAGGTAATCCTTCCTTATTGCATTTTACTGCATGTTGGATGGATTCCCTAGCATCACTGGTTAGGTACTTATCCCACCAGTTCCTTAAAACTCCGGTAAAACCTTGAGTTAAAATTATAACAATATCTGGTTGTCTAATGTTATTGTTGATATAAGCATTAGCAACCATTGACATTTTACTCATGGTATTGATGATTTCTTGTTCAGAGAATCCATCAATATTCCATTCGTAAACTTTGTCAGCAGAGTAAGAAGATTGGTTTTGAAAAACTTTTTCTTCAAACTGTAAATCAGGAGGTGTGGGTCTGGAATACCAATTCTTCGTCAGACTCATTGGCTTGGGTCCTTTTGAAGAAAATCTGGCTATTTCCAGGTTTCGAAAATTCTTTTCAATAAGATCAATATCCTTGTCTTCAGAGGATTCTTCGTTAGAAGATTCTTCTGAAGTTTCTTCAAGAACGAATCCATCACCATTACTGTTAAGAGTACTGGTAGAAGGGCGTTCTTTCTTTAGATCAGCTAACAATTGATCAATTTTCTCTAGATTTGTGGCCTGTAGATTTTTAAAATCAATTTTTGGCCTTTCTTCAGGAAGACTGATCAAAGGTTTTTCAATCTTTTTCTTTGGCTGATCTTTGGGGAAGACCAAAGGATGATCGTTTTTAAATATAGGAGGAGAGGTAAAAACAGGTTTCTCCACCTTTTCTTCAATCCGATCCAATTGTTCTCCGATCGTTCGAAGAGCAAGATTCGCAAAATTATTTTGAGAAATAATCTTTTTTGTTTCTTTCAGAATCTTGTCCTTTTCTGGATCTTTTGAAACAATAGTATCAGATAGTTTGAAAGGGGAAGCAATTACTTCCGATCCTTTAAAAGGGATAATAACAGTCTCCAAAGGAGGATGACTGGATTGAATCACAGTCCTACCTTCTTCTTTGACAAATTCATTTTTAACAACATTCATCGTGTTTTTTGAAACATAAGTATTTTCTGCAAAGTCTAGAAGAGAAATATGTTTTTGAAGCTTATTCATTTCTTCCTTCCATTTGCGTTTGACACGTTGTTTTTCTAAATCTGAAAATTTTGCAACATAGGCTTTTCGCCTTTGTTTGTTTTCAGAAGAAGCAAAATCTTTTAATAAAGCAGGTAAATCTATTTCAAAAGATTTGTTCAAAACATTTAAACTGTGATGAACAGGTGTAAAAATAGGTGCAACAGGGGCTTGCATATCTGAAGCAGTTGGAGACATAGAAGACGTATCTTCTTTGTCGGCTTCATCATTTATGTTCTGATTCTGTGAAGAACCAGTTTCTCCTTTTGCAGTATAAAAAGCAGAAGTAACTTGAGAGGAGGTAGAAACTCCTTTCATTTTTAAAACAGGTTTAGCAGGTTGGGCTGTTCTTACAGAATCCTCAAGAAATTGATGGAAATTAATATCCTTTCTTGGATTGTTCTGAACAGGGCCAACAAAACTAGATCTGGAACCAGCAAAAGAATTTCTTCTTCTACTACTGGAGGTTTCAGATTTATCAAAAGAAATTTTAACATCTCCATTGAGATATTGCTGGATGATGTCAACATCAGCACCCGTAGCAATATTTTTTGGAGGCATGGGCATTTCTTGTTCTAAAATCCATTCATTAGGGAGAGAAATCTCATCCCAATAAATCCTTTTTGGAATTTTAATATCCACATCTGAAGAGCTACTCTGGATCAGAAGAGTATGCTTTCCAGAAGGTTTTGCAATGGCTTTTGGGTCTAAATTCGTTTTTAAAAGACGATAATAAACCCTGAAAATCAAAGCAAGAGGTTTACTTCCTTCGATCATATGATATCCAGAAGTTAAAATGTTTAAAATCAAACATTTCAAAATATGTTTGTCAGTCAAAGCCAACGTAATATTTGGAAAACAATCAAAATGGACTGGTCCTTCTGATAAAGAAGACTGGACCATTCCGAGAATGCTATCCTCAAACCCGAGGAATCTGCCATCTCTTAAACAAAAAAGAACAGAGGCATTGATGCCTAACCTTGTTAAAGGCTTAGCAGCAATTTGCACAGAACCTATGTGAATATATTTAAATCCCTCTTTTATAAAACTTTCAATCTCCTTACTGCTAAGAAGAAAGCATTTTTCTTGGGATTTAGATATACTATAGGTTTGTTCGACTGTTCGAACATTCAAAGTATTCAAAAAAGTATTTTTCAACCAAGTGGTTTTATAAATAGAAGATGGTTTAATATCTGGGATCTTCCACGATCCTAGATTAGGAGATAGCTCTTCTCCATAAGAGCAATCCTCTTCATTCACAATATCAGGAGGCAAAGTCGTCCTGGAACTAATTGAGGAATTACTCCTCCTCATCCTAACAGGTTTTGATCCTAATCTACAGGGAAGGTTGCATCTCAAAGAGGCTGCGAACTTTACCTAGTGTGATAGCTACTTCAACCCAGTATGCCCTGACGCCTACCTCGGCTGGAATGGGTCTTATAAGGGTTCCCTCAATTTCTCACACTCGACACTGAACCACCTAGTGCAGAAACTCCCGCACCCGGTAGAAGATGATCAAAACAAGATAGAAAAAAGAAGAATAATTTGCAACAATTAGATACCAGAATGGCTCTGATACCAAAACAGCGGAATGGGGAGAAGGGGACTGAAGAAGAAGAGAAGGAAGGAGAATATGGAAGAATAAAGCAAAGCAGATAAATATGCACAATTAAAGGCAGGCGGTTGAACCGACCATATGCATGGATGCATTGCAAAATAATGAAAATATAACAGATAGTATGAAAATAAACATTATCATAAACTTTAACAAAGATTACAAAGTTTATGGCACAAGGTAGAGCGATCACTAAAGGATCTTTGCTCTTGAGAAGTAAGGGGAAATAGGCAGAGAGGAATAGATAGCTTACAAGATTGTTTTCGCTAAATTGTCTCTGCCTAGAAATGAAATGAGGTTCTCCTTTTATAGATGAAGGAGTCCCTGTTTACATGGGGTCCGTGACTCACAGTTGTCATTTACTGTTGAAGCACGGGAAAGTAAAAGCAAAAAGTAAATCCGTGAGTGAACAGTGTTGGTACTGTTTAACCACGGGTGTTATCATTGTGTCTAGCGGCTGGTGCTGCTTTCGGCACAAAATGACAGAGCTTAAAGGAGATTGGTGGATCTGGTCTTCTTTGAACTCAAGTAGTAGTTGACAGAAGTGGTACCTTCTGCCGGAAGTAGGTAGCAATTATTCTTCATCTGTGTCTATCCCGACAAATCTGGAATTACCGAAGAAATTGCTGTATGAAGCCTCTGATGCTGTGTCTGAGTCATTTTCAGATTTGCTTTGAGACTTTGATAATTCTTCTTTTAAAATATTGATTAAATCCTTTTTATTAAGTCTGTCGAAGAGTAAATCTGTTTTCTTCTTGGACTTAGAGGATTTGCTGGATGAACTGTCCTTGTCCTTCCCCGGATTTTGGTGGAGAAGTAGGGGCCTGAAGTAAAAGTGGATATTCAGGTCCTTTGGATGGGGCAGTCATGATCTGTGGAAATTCCGTAATAAACTGTAAATCAGGAGGTGTGGGTCTGGAATACCAATTCTTTGAAAAATCTACTGAAAGATTATTCTCGGCAAATGGCTCAAAGAAGACTTTTTTATAATTTTTTATTTTATTTCGTGATTAAGAAAATATTTTTTTAATAATATTATGATTTTATAAAATATTTAAAATGGACATACTACAGCCCCACTGGGGGCTCCCGTTGGGCTTAGAATGTACTTTTTTATGTGTGTTTTTTTAATTTATTTTTTAGATAGATCTTTTTACACTTTTAAATATTGTTAAAAATTAAAATAAATTTAAAATATCATTAAAAAACACTTCTTTAATCATAAAGAAAAAAAAATATTAAAAAATACTTCCTTAATCACGAAGTAAAATAAATATTATTTTTTATTCTATTTTATAATTAAAAAAGTATTTGTTAATAATATTATAATTTTTATTTTATTTTTTAAAATATTTAAAATTATTAAAAATATTTATATAAAAAAATTAAAATAAATAAATAAATAAATAGTACAACGCAATTGGAGCTCACAACTGAGCCCAGCGGGGCATGTAGCATTTTCTTATTTTTTATAATATTTTTTTTGGACTTTATGAAGTCCAGAGAGGAAAAGTAGTGTACGTACAGTTCTGTACATGCGGCCCCGTGTAAAAAAAGCAAAAGATACTTCATTAATTATTTCTTTTTTTAATCAACAAATACAAAGATTTTTTAAAGAAATAAATATTCACAATCTCTTCATATTTTATATTTTATATTTTTATCAATTTTATTATTTTTTATCAAATATTTATTATATAAATAATAAATAGAAAATTTAAAATAATTTAAAAAAAATAAATTTAAAAAAAAATTTAAAAATTTTAAAAAAAATATAGAATATAAAGTGTGATGGAGGTTATGCAGCAAAACTCTTTTTAAAAAGCAATGCTACTCCCACCGTTGGGAGCTCCCGCTGGGGCTGCCATTGATGATTTCAGAATCAATTTATTTTTTTGTATTTTTTTATATATATATTTTTAACATATTTGAATATATTTTAAAAAATAAAAAAATTTATGATATTATTAAAAAATACTTACTTAATCATTAAGTAAAAAATAATAATAAAAAAAGGTAAAAAACTCATAATAGTAAAAATTAGCAATAAAAATTAAGAGTAATATTTTCTTTTTTTAAAATAAAAAGATCGATGACTTGCAAAAGTTTAATTACCCAAAGTACGCACTACACGACCCTACTAAAGCCTGACCGAATAATTATATCAGCCTATAATCTTTAGGGGTGTCAATATTTAACACAACCCATTAACCCAACACGAACACGACACGATAAAAGCGGGTTAGGATTTTACCCTTAACGGGTTCGAGTCAAAACGGGTTGACCCGTTAAGACACGATTGCTTAACGGGTTGATAACAGGTCAACCCGTTATGACCCGTTATGATCCGTTAAGAAAGTTAAAATTATAATTATACTCTTATACCTAAAAAATAAAATTGTTGGGATTTTAATTTCGATATTTTTATTGTTTAGATTGTAATTTTGGACTTGTAGTTAGTTTTATATTTTTTATAGATATTGTGATTTTAACATTTATATAAAATTATACTAAACTTAACTAGATTAAAGAGATTAATTTTGGGTTTGTTTCAATCCATTTACATAAATAGGTCAAAACGGGTTGACACGACACGACCCATTATTTTATTGGGTCGTGTTAGGGTTTGAGATTTTGACACGATAAGCTTGACGGGTCGGGTTAGGGTTGACCTATAGAGTATAATATACATGTCTTGACATGATACGAACACGACCCGTTAACACAATTTGACACCCCTAATAATCTCTCGTTGAAAAAGTCTTCCCTTTTGTAAACATAAGCTATTGGGTGACTTCTAAAGTATTGGTAGTGACTTCTTTATCTTTTTTTTTATTTTTAAATTTGAAAAATATGTCTTTAAATTCTTCTATATTAATTTATGTATCTCTAAATTTTTGTATAGTTATAAATAGTACTTCTTCAAATTTGAAGAAGCATTATTTATTCTTCAAATATTATTTTACTATTTTTTTCTCTCTTATATTCATTAAAATCAACTTTGCAGAATTTATATTAAGATGATTTTGATACATAAAATTTGTATTAAGTTGATAATACAAAGTGGATGTTAATTGTAAAATATATATAAAAAAATAATTTTAGGAAACAAAAAAAAAAATTATTATTATTTAGTTTAAAGATGCATAAATTAATATGAGAATTTTTTTTTTTTTATATGCAAAATCATTCTTTAAAAAAGATGATTTTGCATATGAAGATGCATAAACCACTACCAATGCATAAGTGTCAGGGTAATCTTCCATTTGAGTTTTTGTCCTACTTTTTGTGTGTGTATATATATAATTTGTCTATCAAAGTTTGGAGTTCTTGAGATAGCTCTCTCTCTCTCTCTCTCTCTCTCTATATATATATATATATATGTATATATATATTAAACTTATTATTCTTCTATATATGTTTGCAACCATAATCCCATCAATTCGAACCCAAAAGTACTTTCGATTCCATGAGTTTATAACATGAAGATTATAACTTAGGAAGGATGCGTATTATATATAAGTTTTGATTTTCAAAACATCGCCTTTGATTAAAATAATTTGGTGGTGTGTAACGTCATATTTTCCCTAAATATTACATAAGAGAGTAATAACTTTTTTTTAATGAAATATACAAGTTATAAAGAAGATGGATTTTTTATTCCTACCCAGAGACAGATCAACAATTATTGAGTAGTCTCAAAACTTGCCCAGAAAACTTTTCATGGGGAAGATCACCTAATTAAAGAAAGAGAAATATTTAACACCGATCTGTCCAAGGTTGTTCGATTAACAACCCGCAAATAATTAAGTGACAGCTAGGCTTTCCACCATTGTTATCTTGTATATGCACTACATCAGATTCTTTCCCAACCCCTTCGTACCCCCTCGAATACCCACGCTCTGCCGCCAAATCTTCTTCACACCCTCACGAAACCCAGAACTCCACCCTGCCGAGCCGCGACGGAGCTTGACCCCAAGATCTGCGACGGACGGAACTCACAAAACTCCCCAAGTTTCCTATGCCATCTTCGTCTTCCACATTTGAGTGGGCAGCTACTGTGGTGCCCTGCATGAAGATGGGTTTTTTCTTTTTTTCTTGTAGAAAAATTTTACCCTTATGTGTTGTGTTTTGCATTGTAGTCTTCAGCAACCATTCAATGACTATAAATCGTTGATTATTTTGACATTTTTGTTTTCTTCTTTTCTGTCGCATGAGGTGGTGGTTTCTTTTTCAATCATTCATCTAGTTGTCTTTGTTTTGATCAAGTGGGATGTTTTCCATTCTTTTGCCGTCGAGGAAAGTTGAATCTATAATCACATTTATCATACTCACTCTTAATCATTTACCAAATTTTCTCCTCAAAAAATAGATTGCTTCTTTTTTGATGGAGGTGCATTGAATCGATATTCACACTTTCTTTTGTATCTTAAATTTTGGGCCCTTTTTTTTTTTTTCTTGTACAGCAACACATGCCATTAAATTCACAAAATGTGGCCGATTATTTGCAAAAGTTTAACCTCAAGAAGGTGGTAGTTCAAAAGGCATTGGATACTCTGGCTGATACCGGAGAGATCTCGTTCTCAAGGAGTACGGTAAGCAGAAGATTTACATCACCCGACAAGACCAATTTGACATCCCGAACAACGAAGAGCTTAATAGGATGGAGGAAAAAAATGCCAGCCTTCAGCAACAGCTCCAGGAGCAAAGAAAAGCAGTCGGCGAGGTCGAGGGAGGTACATCCTGCACTCCTTTTACTTGTTTTGCAAAAGTTTGTCCTCGGTGTTGATAGTCTTTGTTATTCCAAACATACCGGCTCTAGAATTAAGATTTTGATTTCTTAATATAAGTTCCCATTAACATCAATGCAGGAAAAAGCAGATTCAACCTGGGAAAGTTTGTGAATTTATGTAATGCGATGAAAACTGTGGGTGACAGCAGTGCTCTGCTTCGGCCTCGGCTTCTTCCGCTTTTGATTTTAGTGTTTTACGATGTGCATGAGTGTATTGTAAGTTTGATGTAATTTTTGATGTGGCAGCTGATGTGTAGAAGGCTGTCTGTCATATTAAGAAAAGCAGCCAGACCGCTTGGGAGCGGACTCTTAAAGAAATAATGGAGTTGGGGGGAGAGAAAAAAGGAATGAGGACAAACTGATCGAGAAAACTAATTAAATTGCATTACAGCGTCTTATCTTTACATCAAAATGAGCTCTATTTATAGAAGAACCAACTGATAGTATTTATAATAGCGTGGAACTTTTGATTTGAGTTTGAAGAGTATGTTTGCTTTTGTTAATGCTCGTATAAAGGACATAAAAAAGGTTCCTTTTTTTTTTCTTTACTAGTATTAATAAGTCTGAAGCTGTAATCATGTGGAAAACCAGAAGGCAGTGAAGAGCTGCTCAGAGGAACTGAGACCATAAAAGGCGTATATGTTTGCATGCCTCATTCCACCATAAGATATAATATCATCTACAATCCATGTTCAGTGATATATTCATGGCTGGCATGCATTAACTTCATGATATATTCAACCAAAAGACTAAATTATGTAGCCCACAAGATGAAATTGGGTAAATACTGGCCCTAATATGTAAGACGATAATATGGTTCAGCATCTAAACATGAGGCTATGCCGCTGTCCATTCCTGCAATTGTTGATGTAGAAACATCATACTGATCGAAAATTTCATTCTTGAGTACGACCTCTTCAAAGTTTTGGTGAAGGTTAGAGGCTTTTCGTGAGATTTGCAGTACTGCCTTCAACTCTTTTGCAAACTCTTTCATCGTAGGTCGTTTCTTTCCATTCAAGTTCAAGCACCTTTTCACAAGGTTGGCGACTGCAATAATCTCTTCTTTCTTAGCTTCCTTCAAAACTAGATTATCACGAATATCAAACAAAATGTTTTCTTCCTTTGAATTAATGAAATATGTGGCTAAACTTTTGGTTTCTAGCGACCCATATTTCATCCTCGAAAAAATAATAGTCATTAATTGGAAGGCATCCTCAGAAAATATGCTTATAGTTGTCATCAAATTGGACAATCAGGTCTCAAAGATTTCATGCCATCATTGGAGCCATATGCTAAGATATTTAGAGAAGGAAACATATGTAATGGTAACTACAAATAATTAGCAGATAACAAGAGAGAGCTTCAGGACCAACCAAATATAAGCGAAAATTTTAATGAAGGAAGAATGCAGGAAGGGAGCACAGACAATTGTCCATACAAGAAGCAAACCTTAAATTGGATGTGAAAATTCCAAGAGAAAGAAGGGGTTTCCCAAGTGAAAGATAGGCAGTCAAGCACTACAAAACAATACAAAGAATCCTCGTAGAGGCAGGTATTGGCGTTTGCTCAATCCATATTTAGGATCTCACGAGCCCAATATAGAATCACTGACTAAGAAGCACCAATTCCAGAAATTGGGAGACAAATCAGGAAGAATTCATAATTTTTCAGTCTTAGCAAAGTAAATGAGAAGCACTAATAGCATATAAGCGACTAGGATATTCTTCTATCATTAAAGCCAATATTTCACCAATTGATCTAGATTCAATCAAGAAAAGAGATCAGTCATCTGCTGACTCAAACTATAAATAAATAATTATCTAATTCACGCGGACGTCAAAATTACAATTTCTAAGGGAAAATAAAGTGCTCTTTCGATTCCAAAAATGACAAATTATCCTACATTTCCACGGGAGCGAAACAAAGCTCGAAACAAACAAGCAAACAAATAAATTACAATTTCAAATCGAAGCAGCAATGAAGAACCAGAAAATGGAACCGAGTGCACGAAAAGGCAAATCCGGAGAGAGGGAGAAATCAAAGAGGGCAAAATAACAAGCAACCAAACGACACCGCACGGATCGAGGCATTGAAGATTTGAATTTAGAGCTACATTTCAACCATGCACGAGTAAGCAGATCCGAGAGGGCAGAGAAAGAAGCAGAGTGTGGCAAATGTGGGAAAACAAGGCACGGTTTTGGTCCGATCTGTGAAAGGACGGAGTCTCTGCCTCCGATCTCAGACTCGGGTTTCTGTTGCTTTCAGGCTTAGGCCTTGGGCCTTGTGGACGATGGTCCTCTCTCTTGTTATCGAGCTGTGAGTGTGTGTGTGTGTGTGAATGTGTCTGTCTGTCTCGTAAGTGCGCTTCTGTGACACGAGGAGCTGTGGCCAGGGGGCTGCGACACGAGCTGCCAAGACCAGCGGGAAAGGAGATAAGAGTTGCCCAGAGCTACGAGAAAGGAGCTGTGCGGGAGATAGGGAGGGATGAAGGAGATAGAGCCGCCGGAGATAGGGAGGGAAGAAAGAGATAGATGATGGAGATAGGGAGGTAACAAGGAGACATGGCCGCGGGAAGGAAAGCGAGAGGGAGGCGTGCGAAGTGACCTCAGAAAATGATTAAATATTCGATTTGATTGAGCTACAGTTCAATTCAAATATGACTTGAGTTTTGAAGCCTATGAAGTTGACAAGCGATAAACGGATTCTCTCTAAATCATTCGCTTCTTTCTAAACCTCCCGCAACTTTCTGACCGGCTTAAGGGGGTGGGAGCTTTGGCTCCTTCCCCCCTCACTCTTCCCTCTCCCTTTCTGGTTTCATTTTGTATATTTATTTTTATTTTTTTATTTTTCAGATCAAATAAAGGGAAAATCGTCGTTCGTGATCTTTCGGGTCTTTATAGTCAACACGCGCGCCACCAAGAGGTTGCCCAGCCGCCTATCTACATGTCCACCGAACACGGCCCCAACCGGAGTGGAGCGTAGCCTGCACGAGCGGAACGAAAATTCCAGAGCTCGTCGGCGCGTGTCCCTCACGCGCCACCAAGGAGCTCTTCGCCGTTGCAACGCGCGACTGCTCCCTAACCGGCGACTCTAAATCTTCCAAGATCGACCGTCGGTTTTCCCTTCTGAGGCGTTTTTGTATACTATTTTTCTCTTTTTACAGTGTTTTCTCAATGTAATTTATTTATGCCTTGTCTTTATTTTCAAGAAAACAAAAAAACCCAAAAATGTTTGTCCCTTCGGACTTAGGTCCAAAGGGTATTATCCCCCCATCCGCTTAGTCGGTGATGTTGGGGTTTGGTTTCTCCATACTCCGTCTAGTTGGGTATGGAGTTTTATGTTTGGTTACTGTAAACTCTGTCGAGAACAGAGTTATGCTATCTCTTAGATTTCGGTCTTTAGAGATAAGCCGTCTAGATTAGACCATGTCAGTCACAATAGTGTATTGGGATTCTACTAATGTTTGTAATTAGAGCACTCTCATTAGATTAGCCAAACTTAAAGGACAATTTTGATGAATGTAAGAGAAATTTGACTTTTGACTATTCCATTCACATAAATCTTCACATTGGAATAGCTATTTTTTCATTATATAATAATAAAATAATATAAGATGAATTTTGTTTTGGTTATTCACATTAAATCTTCACATTAGATTTACATTTATTCATTATATGGTAATGAATAATTAATAATTTCAAAAATATTTAATTTTTTTAATTATTAATTTATTTAATTTTATCATATTTTACTATTATACTTATTATATGTTAATTAATAATTATGTTCTTATTAAATTAATATATCACTAAATCAAATTAATATATTAATTGTGATAAAATATGTGATAGAAAGAAAGGGAGAGAGAAATAATTAATAAAATATGTATTTGATGTATGTACAGTAACCTTCAAATTTGGAAAAACTTTTGAAAGTCACTGTAGCTAAATTCCAAATATTTAGAATTTGACTAATTCAATGTGAGCATATTTTACTATTTAATAGCTAAATACTCATTGAATTTAACTTTTAACTAATCTAATGAGAGTGCTCTTTGACTTGTTGTATGAAGTCAAATTTGTATGTCCTCTTTCAATGAAGGGAATGAGATCCGTTGTTATATAAAAAAAAATATATATATATATATATATATATATGATTTGAGTTTTGAAATTACTGTAGCTCATATTGTAGATAAAATTTGTTTTGCTAATTTAATGTAGATAATTTTTTCTTCACATTAGTTAAAGAACAATACTATGTACAGTCTTTAAACGGAGATTGTATATGTAAGTCTAATCAATTTTATCTTTAAATTTTTTTAAAATTACAATAATATTCTCCTCATCCAGTTTTACTTTTTTTTTTTTATGAAGAGCCGAGAATCACCTGTCCACGAGTGATTCCGTCCCGATTATATTAATAAACACTCACTTATGGCGGAGGAAAACCGTGGTTACATACCAATACCTGACGTTACAATATAAAAATCCGAAACCAGATATTAAAAAAAAACCTAGTATATCTAGAGAAAATTACAAAAACAACCTCCTCACCTGCAAAAAAACCATTAGCACAACAAACATATACAATAAAATCTAACCAAACCAACACAACAACCAAATAGAACCAGATTCTTAATTCTGACAGCACCTCAAAGAAGGTAACCCAAGTTTATCCAACCGAAGTAAACCTCGAGGGACCCTAGGCAATTCTCCAGCTATATTCCAATCCATATTAAGACCAGCTGCCCCACTCCGAGCCAACCAGTCAGCAACTTTATTACCTTTCCTATAAACATGCCTAACTGTGCAAACCATCGAATCCATAAGAGCAAGAGTATCCTCCCAGAAATCTTCCAAATACCATATGCCACATCTTCGCCTATTCCACCAAGAGATTACCACTTGAGAGTCTAATTCTATTTCCACAAAAATAATCCCTAGATTTTTACAAGCTTTAAGACCCTGCAGCAATGCTAACAATTCAGCTCTATTATTGGAACCAAAACCAATATAAGAATTAAAAGCATGAACCAAGTGACCCTGATCATTTCTAATAATACCACCCACCCCCGAAGGTCCTGGATTTCCTAGACTACTATCATCTGTATTCAATTTAAACCATCCTGGAGCAGGTTTTTGCCAAGTCACAATTTTAATAAACTGCCTCACGGGGGCTTTAGAAGGAATATGCAAAGCATGTAAAATCTGAAGATCATACATAGAACATTTTTTTACCTTTTTCATATCATGGCTACAAGAGCTCATCCAATTTTTGATCATTTGCCAAACCGCACTAACAGATTGAATCCGCCCCTCCATACGGGCAGTGCATCTTCTACGCCAAAGATGCCAACTAATAATCGACGGAAGTAACCCACAAGAATCCCCACTTGAGAATCAGTTGACGCACGTCTTAACCAAGCCGTCACTGTCTCCATCCAAGTATGACCAAGAGGTAAACCAAAAATATTAGCACAATAACACCATATATTAAATGCCAACTCTCCTCCAAACAAAACATGGTTTTGGGCCTCATACTTACCTTCTTCACAGCAATCACAACGAGAGACAATCGGGACCCCAATCCTTCTAAGACTATCATCAACACTCAAAACTACGTTCCATGCCCTCCACATAAAAACTGAAATTTTAAGAGGCAACAACCTATGCCATATCCGTTGCTGCCAATCCAAAGTAGAACCTCTAATTCTAATACAATCCCATGCTGATTTAGTAGAAAAATTTCCACTCTCATGTTTAGTCCAGATTAACACGTCCGAACCCTCCTTACAACCGGCCAAAGCTTCAACAATATCATCAACATTCTTTTGACCAACTAAAGAAATCAAAAGGTCCATATCCCAACTATTATTCAGCATACACTCCTTTACTGTAATCCGCAGATTCCCCACGATCTGGACCTCCTCCAATAAAGGACCCCAATCTTTCTATTTATCATATTAGAAAAAAATATTCCCCTCCCTCACTTTCCATCTTGAATTATTAAGCACATCGGGAATACTCTTCATAATCATTTTTCAAAATCTAGAACCTTTTTTAGTATCAATGAGAGACCAAGGAGAAGATCCCACATATTTTCCTTTAAAAAAAATTTGCCCATAAGGATTTACCCTGAATTAAATTCCATGCAAGCCGCATATGCAATGCTTTTTGCATGTCCTCTAATTTACGCAATCCTAGGCCCCCTTCTTTTTCTAGCTTACAAATATTTTCCCACGACACCCACTTTTTTTTACTTTTACCATTAACCTTCCCCCAAAAAAATGTACTCATCATACGATTTAGAGCTTTAATAATTGATTGAGGAACCTGCAAAACAACAAATAAATGTAAAGCCATACTAGAAAGCACGTGCCGAAGAAGTATTAGACGGCCACCTGATGAAAGTATCTTCATTTTCCAACCACTAATTTTTTTTTCCAAACTTTGTTAACCATTTCCTCCAAATGCACATGCTTTAGACACCCCAATACAATCGGAACCCCTAGATATTTAAACGGAAAGGAACCTTCTGAGAACCCTGTCAGTCTTTTTAGGGCTCTCTTACGAGCAACATAAATTTTTGAAGAAAAATATATGGCTGTTTTCTCTTTATTAATCATCTGACCCGACCATGCTTCATACTTTTCAAAAACCAACAAAAGTTCCTTGACAGATTTTTTTCCCCCATTCAAAAAAATCACAATATCATCTGCGTACATAAGGTGTGAGATCTGAGGAGTACCTCTAGGTTGGGAGAAATTACCAATCTTATGTGATGACACACTCTGCTTCAAAAGACGAGAAAGAACTTCCTGAATAATAATAAAAAGATAAGGCGATAATGGGTCCCCCTGATGTAACCCACGACCACCTTGGAAGAAACCTCTCATCATTCCATTAAGCAAAACAGAATACCAAATATTCGAAATGCAAGCACGGATTAAATCACAAAAAGAATGAGAGAATCCAAAATAGCGAAAAACCTCCAACAAAAAATTCAAATCTACTCGATTGTATGCTTTAGCCATATCAACTTTAATCATAATATTTCCTCCATGAGTGTCCTTATTCAAGGAATAAACCATTTCCTGAGTAATACTAATATTCTCAAAAATATTCCTCCCAGGTATAAAGGCTCCTTGTTCAAGAGATATTAATTTGGGAAGATAATTTGCCAGACGATTTACTATAATTTTTGAACAAATTTTATAAAAAACCGAACACAGACTTATAGGGCTAAATTTGTCAAAACCAGTAGGCACATCTGTCTTCGGAATTAGCACAATAAAAGAAGCCAAAAAGAACCTCGGAAGCTTTTTGAAAATAAAAAATTCAGAAACGGCTGCGAAGACATCCATCTTAATCACCTCCCAACAAGTTTTAAAAAAACCTGCTCCAAAACCATCTGGCCCAGGAGAACTGTTTATAGGAATCGAAGAAAGAGCCTCATTTACTTCATCGAATGAAGGGGTACGACAAAGACATGTACAATCCTCAACATCAATAACTGGTGAAATCAAATCTGATAAATCCGAAAGTAATCGTGACTGGTTAGTATTTTTAAGAAAATCCGCAAAATACTCAACAGCTCCATTATGAATTTCTTCTGGCGAGTTAAACTCTACTCCATCCGGAGTTTTCATCCCTTTGATTCTTTTACGCCGTTTATTAGCTAACCATACATGAAAAAATTTTGAATTACGATCACCTTCCATATTCCACTTTATTTTAGCCATTTGAGCTAATCTGATATCTTCCCTACGTCTCCAAGAATTTAATTCATCCGAAGCCAGCACAAGCTCCCTCTCGGCATCAATATCCCACTCTCTTTGCAGACAACCTTCTAGACCCTCAACCTTCGCTTCCAAAGATTCAATATGGGTATTAGTCCTACCAAACACTCGCTTATTCCATTCACGAAGAGCCACTTTCACCTTTTCAAGCTTACAAGCAAGAATGATAAGCCCCGTCCCAATCACCGGCACATCCCACACCTGCTTTATAAAACCAATAAATTCTGGATGCTCAACCTACATTTGCTGAAATCTAAATGGAGGAGGACCATAGGAATAAGTATCCTTAAAAAATTCAACCAACATAGGGCAATGGTCCGAAGTCGTCCTTGATAAGTACGAACAAGACGCCGTAGGGAACAAAGACAATAAATTTGCATCCAAGAAAACACGATCCAGCTTCGCCCAAGCTCTAGCTAAACCACTCTGGCCATTACACCAAGAAAAATTACTACCTTGAGCACTTAAATCAATTAAACCACCCTCATGGATCCATTGGTTAAAATCATCCATCGCCGCTATTGGCCTAGGACAACCACCCCGTCTTTCCAAATTCGTACGAATAATATTAAAATCGCCAACAAACAAACAAGGATCATTATTCATACTATTCCACCTCAAATCCTCCCATAGAACCCGCCTATCCATTATATTACACTTTGCATAAATAAAATTACCCAAAAATTGAAATTGACCCTCAACTATCCTTAGAGACAAAAACTGTGAGGTCATCCGCATAATTTGTACATTTAAATGATTCATCCACAAGACCCATATTTTCCCACCAACTTCTTCATTAGAAATTACATTATCAAAATGAAGAGTCCGCATGTATGATTGAGCTTTAACAAAATTCTGGAAAGGCTCCATTAAAACAATCATCTTGCAATTCAACTTTCTTTGCAGTATTTTTAAACGACCTATAGAGGAACCTAATCCCCTAATATTCCACACCAAAATAGAATCTATCATAGGGACAATTTTGTGGCTCGAGTAATCACTCGATTAGAACTCCTAATTTTTTGAATTTTTTTTTTCTATATTTCCTCTTCCCAGTTTCTTCCTCTATGTCCGAATGATACTCCTTATCCTGCGAAAAAACTTCCGCATGAATATCAAGTTTCGGATCCGATAAAGACCCTTCTTCCAAACAAAAAGCATCATCAGTCTGCTGGGCCTCTTCCGTAATCATTGTTTCTTCCTCTGTCAAATGCTTTGTTTCTGTAACCTGCTCTGTCTCTCGCGTGACTGCCTCCGATTGCAAACTAGCATCCGTTTGCCTCACCTCAGCAAGACTCTCCGTATTTACTGCCTCTCCAGTTTCTGTGTCCACTACTAATTCCTCTATCATCAAAGCAGAAGCAGGGGCCCCTAAAACCAAATTAACATCCACGTATTCTGCATCAACTTGTTCTGCATGATTTCTTGGAAAGGCTAAAACCGAAGACCCAAGAACCAACTTAGATGGATCTTCCACCCCAGGTTCCTCCATAACTGGTTCTTTAGGCTCTTCCAATACTATTTCTCTAGGCTCTTCCCTATCTAGTTCTTGATCACCATCTGTTGGTTGTTGCCGAACTCACATTTTCTTTTCTGGTTTCTTTTTTCCAGCCTGACATGTACGCACATTGTGCCCCTGAATTTTACAAATGGAACAGAAAGCAGGTAGTGTTTCATACACAATCTCCTGCTTTAGACTAGAACCCAAACCTGACATGCCAATCCAAAAATGTAAAATAGGCTCAATGGCCGCATCCATCTCCACACAGAGACGCGCACCATCAGTGCGAGTCGCACAGCTTGTGGGATTATCACGCCTAATAAATCTACCGATTGGAGCTGTCAAGATTTTAAGCAATGATTCATGATAAAAATTAGGAGGCAAACCTGGTAAAGCAATCCAAACCGGCACTATTGATGGTTCTTCCTCCTCCTTAAACTCTGGCGTCCAGTGAAAGGCACGATAAGGAATACTGTCCATATCGCATGCCTCCCTTGATAAAGCTTTCATGCAGTCCTCCTCCGAAACCATACGAGCGAAAACATTTCTCGGACGCTTCATGGTTGAAACAACTGGAGTACCTTCCAAGCCCCATCGATTCCGAATGAAGTTTCGGATAGCGTCCAAAGATGGCCGGTTACGGAGAAACTTCAAAACTATTGAGAACCTGAATGGTTCTGCCGAACGGAATATCTCCTCCTTGGAGAACTGAAAGAAAAGTTCTCCATCCTTGGTTTTTGGCGCACGGTGAGACACGGCCAACTCAGGAAGAGGCTGTGGAACCACCGAAACTAAATCTACAAATCGTCTACCAACTTCATCAGCGGCTACCATGCAGCCTTACGTAAATCTGGGAACAAAACTATGCAGAAAAAGAAAACTCAAGGAGAGTTTTCAAGAAGCCGCATCATTTCTTGAAGCATTTCTTGGAGCCCAGTGTTATAACTTATACTACCGGACTCTTTTAAAAACCTCAGCGATCCTTTTCACAATCTTTGCTTTTCCACCGAAAAGGCTCCACTCCAATGATCTGACAGCTAGAACTTGCCTTGTATGTATATATACCTCACTTGTATACCTTGATGAATCAATGAGAATCAGAATACTTTTCTCTTACAGTCTATCAGGTTGTGGCGGCAATGAAGAGAGGGCTAAGTTCAAAATCGAGAAATAGGGAAGAATAATATCAACAACAACAAAAAGAAACGAAAGAAAAACCATAAAACAAAAGAGGAACATATCTTGGAATTAAAAGATGCTCTCTGTAAAGACAAACAAGAGGTGTTAATACGCTCATTTCATCCAGTTTTACTTGTTCAAAGTTTTACTTCATATTTGAGTTTAATTACATATATTGCATTTGAAGACCGTCAAAGATGGACTAAATAGGACCTGATGGAGTTGCATCTTGTCATACAAATTCTTCATACAATGGTGGGTTATGGCTTGTATACGCATATATATATATATGCAATGACATATATGAATATATTCTTGATTTTTGAGACGGAGTTTGCAGATAACAAGTCGCCTAATGATCCATTCCATCCTGAACGCGCGGGGCAAGTTCCATCTTAATTTTGTTTCTTCAAGTTTACTATATGAATATATTTATTTATTGAGGGGATAAATTGGTTAGATTACCTATAATTTCTTTATTCAACTAGGTTAGAATATATTGTACGTAGATCTACTTAAAGATTGTCATGTTGTAATTACTCGTTATTGTGATGGTCCTCACTACATGATTGAACTTAATATATGGTTGAGATAGACAAGCATATTGCTTTGGTTAATTTTTTCCTCCTAATATTTTCTATCTCTGAATCTTATACTTCTTGATGATATGTATTGCAGGGATAGGCTCTTATTTTGGAGCACAATGTAAGAAGCATGGAATGTTAGTACGTGTAGCAGTAGATAACATAATGGATTAGAAGATCAAATAAGAAATATTTGATTTTGCAAAAGAAAAAGTTTTCTAGTGGATTATTTAGGGATATATTGGAAGGAATAATAGATGAGCATTGGGTTCTGTTTGGTGATGTTGAGACGAATTTAATATACATTTGCAATTCTATTACTTTTGAGTAATTTCTTGGAATCAGAGATTGCTAAAGTGCTCTGTCTTTGTTGTTGCTGATAATACTTTGCATTGTAGACATGTATAGCCTGTTTTCATAAGAAAAACGCAATGAGATTTGTGACTAAGAAAAAATTGCCACTAATGAAAAAGTGGTTACAAAATAAAAGAATCGAGTCAGTTTTGGATTATATGACTGACATGCTATTGCAACTTATTCTTCCTAAATCTGTGTCCAGTGCATTATTACATTGGTGTGAAATGGTAATTCTAATGATTTTCCAATATGATTGGAAGTTTTTAGGTCTCTTGAAAGTCAAATTCTGAAGTTCTGAATTGCTATAATTTTCAGCTAATATGCATTTACGGAAAAGCGCTGAGGGCTACTGAAGAGAGGGTGAAGGAACTCAAGTCTCAGCAGAAATAGTTTGTTGCTGATAATGCCGAAAAATCATATTGCTTCATGTAAAGCAACATCAATTCTCTTAGTGACTTGTGAGATAGATGTTATTAAATAAAGCATCCATGTTATAACCTGTGAGAATTTATCTTTAGTTTTATTTCTCTGCATCTTTTCCTAATCTGGTTCTTCAAATTTAGATTTAGTTGACTCAGCAGACAACTAGAAAGATCATGCCCATGGCAAGTGACCATAACATGGAGAGAGAGAGTTGCTAAGAGTTAGTTGCTTCACTCCTCTCATCAAGGTTATTTGATGATTTTTGTGGATTTGATTTAATTGTTCCAGATACCCATTCACAAGGGGTTTAGATGGCCCAACAACCTTGGTCTCTAGAAGCGATAGACCCTTGTCATTCTCGAGAAGCGAGTTCCATTTGGTGGAGTCAGTCACTGGGGAAAATATATAGTGGTGTTGGCTCTTTTAGCTGATTTGTGGTTTCTTGAGGGTTTGACCTTGAGAGAACGAAAAAGAAGTGAAAAAACTGCACAACACCAAATTAAGCAATAGACCTTGTAATGGTAGATAAACATTCAAGCGATCAATGGTCAACTGAGCAGCTTGATGGTCTTCTTTATAAACCAAATAGCTTAATTTTTTAGCTGTTCATGAATCTTGAAACTTTCTTTGATCCTTTGAGCATGAAGAAAATGGTCTAAATTTGTGAAGCCCATTACGCCAAGGGTTTTGTTGCTTTTAGCAGGTTGACAATCTTCACGATTTGGCAAGATTTAAAAGTTGAAAAAAGCCGAAGGTGGCTATTAAAGATCAATATAAAGAGGAGTTGATTTCTTCTTTTGCTGCAAACTCTAAACAGCAGTAGAAACCCAGAGGGTAATATAATATGGAGGATATGTTTTAGTTCTTTGATCTTTTTTTTTTTTTCCCTCTCAGCGGAGATCAGTTCGTAGAGCAGCTTGAGGAACCATTTTATTCGTGTATAAAAATAGATGCTTATGAAACTGAAAAGAAAATTAGTGGACGTTTATGCTTTATACTACCATATATAAGATTATCTTTGTTAAATAATGAAAACTGCAAATTATGGAGCTTACAAGATGAAATATTGAACAAACAATACAACACAAATCAAGGTGTAACATCACTTGATGATTAAGAAGATACTAAAAATGGCTATGAATCTAAAGATGAGGTCGCGAATATACCATCCATATCTGATGTTGTTGATATAGAAACAACATCACATTCCTTGGATATTTTAGTTCCGACATCTTCAATCTCTCCATATTTCTCTTGAAGGTTAGACACTTTTGGCGACATTTGGTTGGCCTCCAATTCCCTTGCAACTTCTCTCATTGAAGGTCGATCCTTTCCGTTCAAGTTCAAGCATCTTTTTGCAAGGTTTGCAACCGCAATGATTTTTTCTTTTTCTACTTCATTCAAGACTCGATTATCAAGGATGTCAAATAAATTGTTCCCTTCCATCGAACTAACGAAAAATGCAGCTAAACTTTTGATATCTCTGGTTCTTGATGATGAGATAGCATTTTCTCCAGTCAAGAGCTCAACAAGAACAACACCAAAACTATAAACGTCACTCTTATCTGTAAACTGGCCTGACCAAAAATACTCAGGGTCTACATATCCAAAAGTTCCAAGTACTAGTGTGCTTAGATGAGTTTGATCGATAGCAACAGATCTTGAAATTCCGAAATCTGCTACTTTTGCTCTATACTTGTCATCTAAGAGGATGTTTGTAGACTTAATGTCGCGATGGTAAATTGGTGAAGAAGCTGCTGAATGCAAGTAGAAAAGAGCCCCTGCAACTTCTATAGCAATTCGTAAACGCATATCCCATGTTGGTGGAAACTCCTCATTTTGGCCATTGAGATATTGGGCAAGAGTTCCATTAGGAATGAATTCATAAACTAGAAGCGGAACTTCTGTTTCCAAACAACAGCCAAGCAGCTTAACCACATTCCTGTGATTAATTTGTGAAAGAATCACAACTTCATTTACGAATTCTTGAAGTTTCACTTCATCAATTACGTTGGACTTTTTTATTGCAACAATTCTTCCATCAGCCAACATACCTTTGTAAACAGTGCCTTGTCCACCATGTCCAATTATTCTATCTGCATTAAAACGATCAGTGGCCTTCTCCAATTCCTTTGAATTAAACAATTTGGTGTTCTCAACATTGTCTTTGTTGTTTGTAGATAGTTGTTGCTCTAGCAGTAGTCCACCATTTCGTTTGAAAAACTTCTCCTTGCATTTAATCCTCATCCTTTTCTTTATCACTTTGTATGACCACCATCCACCGGAAATCAGAAATAAGACACCAAGGCTTGCGCTAACACCTATATATTTGACTCAATGAAATAGAAAGATTACTCCTTGCCGTAGTACTATATAATGGTAAAATAATCAAATGGATGATTAAAAACATCGTGTAGTACTAGATAGACATGATTTCTATGAATGCTAGAATATTGCCCGCTGATGTAGTACTATGTTGTGCCAAAAGCATGCAGGTTCACATAAAATTGAATTAGAAGTACTCCAAAAGATGAATGATAATTAAACTGAAAAAAAAATATAGCTTTCGGGTTGGAGAACTAACAAGCCTCACATGCTTCTTTCTAAGAGTTCTTTAAAAATATAGCATAAGTATTTCTGAAAAAAAAAATCAGTAGAGGGGTGAGAAACAATTATAAATCAGCAAGAACAAATCAGAAAAACAATATGAGAATGGTTTACAAGTCGTTTTTGGCTCAATTTTCCGAAAGAGGAATAAAATAGAGCTCAATTGAGCCAAATGGTAGTCTATATTGATCAGAAGAAAGTTGCTGAAATATTTAATATGGATGAGATAATGGATAAATAATATTCACTGAAGAGGTAGGGTCTAGTTCTCTAGGCTGCATTTGGATACATAAATCATCTCAACTCATTTCATCTCATTACATCATTATAATTTCTTAATTTTCACGTAAAATATAATAAATAATTCAAAATTTTCAAATCTCAAAATAATAATATTAAAAAAACATATTCTTACAATATTTTAGTTAACTTATCTAAAACTATTTTATCTTATCTTATCTCACTATCTAAATGAGACCTTATAATTAGCATAATTATTGTTATTTTTTCTATTTATGAGAATGTGGCTTCAATTCGTCGATACAAGAGAAGGAAGACATACCTATGATTATGAAGAGCTTGACATTCTTAGCAGCGACACAACGGAAAGAACCTTCTGTATTTTCACAGCGTGTAATTGTATTTGTACAGTTGTTGAGGTCAGGGTCTGCACATTCGTCAATATCTGCCAATATTGTAATGGAATTTGTTAAAAATAAAATAATACTACTATGTTTGTTCAATGTATTCTATCATTTTGATTATTTATGTATTTAATTTTTTCAATTTATACTAGGTGGCACAATAAGCGGGCACTTGCAGGTGGCAAAGTAGCACCACTCTAAAGAAAAATGCTACTTTCACCGACAGTTGGGTTCTGATTGGATTTCGACAATTTTTTTTTTTTTTATTTAATGATTAAGGAAGTATTTTTTTAATAATATTGTGACTTGTTTTTTAAAAAATTTTAAGAGCATAAAATATGGACACCAGTGCAAATGATTTTTCTAGATGTGATAATATCATTTCATAAAAAAGACATATCTTTTTTTAATTATGAGTTTTCCATTTAATCTGAATTTCAATTTTTTCATAACTGATCTCTTATATCTAAATTAACATAATTATAAAATGATTTGTAAAAAGATCATGTTGTGTTTGTACATAAAAAGACACGCTTTCTAGCTACACAGTTACACAATATGATTTAATTTGCAATAAAACTCCTTTTTAAAAAAAAAAATAAAATCGTTCGCAAATCATATATATCACGCTAATAATGGCGTAAAGATAAATTAATTGGAGAACTAAATAAATGGAGTAAATTAATATAGTTTGTTACGAAAGATAAATTTACCTTCACATCCTCCAAGAAGATACGGATTTCCTCTGTAGCCACTCTCGCAAAAGCACCAAAACTATACCCGCACAAGTTAGTATAGTTTTGAGTGCCATTCCCAAGAGTAGGATAACCAAGTGTGTAACAAGAATAGGTTGACTTCTTGTATTCACTTGCCGTCGAGTTTTTCCGTATGGGAAGAGAATAGAAAGAAGTATTGTCTATCCCCCAATCCAATACCACTGGAACATACATGTTTGGATTCGTTGATAACTCTGATAACTCTGTGAAATTGTTGTCAAACCAATTCTGGTCAACCAAAAATGCATGGTTGCAGTACTCACTACTACTACCACTAATACTACTTTTCGGCTCTATAGTTGTATTGAATGCATGGAGATTACGAGGGATTGTAGTTTGGCAACAGTTTGTGGCGTTGCAAAAACTTCCATTTGTGAATGGACCTCTGTCACACGGGGATTTGCAGCCACCATATGAAATCGATTCATCGAACGAGGAAAACATGGAGGCATAGTTGTCGCAACCCATGGCAACGAAGCTGTTCTCGTTGTCGGAGAAGGCAAAAGGACTTTTCTCTAAGGCAATGAAGAGAGGGCTAAGTTCAAAATCGAGAAATAGGGAAGAATAATATCAACAACAACAAAAAGAAACGAAAGAAAAACCATAAAAAAAAAAGAGGAACATATCTTGGAATTAAAAGATGCTCTCTGTAAAGACAAACAAGAGGTGTTAATACGCTCATCTCATCCAGTTTTACTTGTTCAAAGTTTTACTTCATAATTGAGTTTAATTACATATATTGCATTTGAAGACCGTCAAAGATGGACTAAATAGGACCTGATGGAGTTGCATCTTGTCATACAAATTCTTCATACAATGGTGGGTTATGGCTTGTATACGTAGATATATATGCAATGACATATATGAATATATTCTTGATTTTTGAAACGGAGTTTGGAGATAACAAACACTAGGTTTTGTGTCTCGCTTGAGCTCACTGTCGAGCGGGACTCGAGCAAACTCTCGGACTTGAGCTTCGCTCGAGCCCAGTGTCGAGCGCATGTCGAGCAAATTTCGCTCGAGCGCACTATCGAACACACTTTTAGCAAACACATTTTTCAGCTCCAAAATCAGTCTCCACATACACCCCAACACTCCCCCTATTCTTCCCGTTGTCTCACCCTTTTCCTCTATCTCCCCCACTCCATAAACCAGCCCTGTTGCGTACCTCTAGTGCCATCGAACTGACCAACTACTCCTCAGTGTCCTTTTGTCATCTCTTACAGAACTCAATCTTGCCCAAGTTATTTCTTCTCACACCTCCCGTGAACTATGGTTCACTCTTGAAACCATGTTCACCTCCCAATCTCAGGCCAAAATCTCAAAAAAGGCTCTCTATCTATGACCGACTACTACCGAAAAGTTCACCTCCTCTCTGATACAATGACAGCTGCCAGGGAGCCTCTTCATCACTCTGAAGTTGTCTCCTACCTCCTCAATGGACTCAACTCTGAATTTGAATCATTTGTCATCTTCGTCACTACACGAGCCACCCCCATAAGCTCAGCTAAGCTTTTCAATCTTCTTCTCACTTTTGAAACTCGCACCTCTCTTAACTCCATTCAACAAGGTCTTTTACTCAATCCCTCTGCCAATCTCACCACCCATTTCTTTCATCGTGGAGGACGCAGTGTTTTTCGTGGTAGTCAAAAAGGAGGTCGTGGTGGTCAAAATCATGGTGGTCGCACTTCTCATTCTTCTCCTTCTCAACAAACTAGCAAGCCAACATGTCAAGTGTGTAACAAGGTTGGGCATGTTGCTTTGCAATGCTACCACCGCTTTGATCAAGCATATCAGTACGGGCCTCCAAGATCTCTTTCGGCTCACTACAGTAACTCTCATTCTCTCTCAGACCAACAATGGTACCTGACTCAACGGCAACCAACCACCTAGCTTCTGATCTTCAGAACTTTAAACATCTCGGCAGAGCAATATCTTGGCCCAGAACAAATCAGAGTAGGCGATGGCACTAGTATTCCCATCACTCATATTGGTAACTCCCAACTCCCTACATCATCTTCTAAATTTTTACTTCGTAATTTACTACATGTTCCTCAAATCACAAAAAATCTAGTCTCTGTCCATCAATTTTGCCAAGATAACGGTGTTTTCTTTGAGTTTCATGGTTCACATTTTTTTGTGAAGGACAAGCAAACGGGGACTCCCTTAATCCAAGGACCAACACGTAATGGACTCTACCTATTTCCTCCACCTGTCATCCCAAAGTCATCTTCGGTTGCTCTTGTTGGTGAAAGAACTACAATAGCTCAATGGCACCATCACCTAGGTCATCCATCTCTTCAGATTGTCTCTCACATTCTACGCACCAAGTGTTTACTGTTTCTTCCCACTCAGCCTAGTTTCTTTTGTTCTACTTGTCCCCTTGCCAAGTGTCGGCAATTGCCATTTAAGACTTCTGTTAATCAGTCTTCAGGACCTTTGAACTTAATTTTTGTAGATGTTTCGGGTTCATCCCCTTATATGTCACATGATGGTTTTCGATACTACATTTCCTTTGTTGATGACTATAGCTGATACACTTGGTTTTACCCCCTCGCCTTTAAGGGTGATGCAACATCTACTTTTTTGTTATTTCAAAAATATGTTCAAAGATTACTCAATGTTAAAATTTAAATTGTTCAAAGTGATTGGGGCGGTGAATTTTGACCCCCACTCGCGTCCTTAATTCCCAAGGCATTGCACACCGACTTTCTTGCCCTCACACTCACCAACAAAATGGTGTGGTTGAGAGAAAGCATCATCACATCGTTGAGACTAGTCTTGCTCTTTTAGCAACGGCATCCCTTCCCTACAAGTCTTGGTCGGACGCGTTCCACACTACTGCATATTTAATAAATTTTCTTCCATCTCATCTCTCCAAAACAAATCACCTTACCTATTTCCTTTCAACAAAGACCACAATTACTCCTCTCTCAAAGTTTTTGGTTTTGAATGTCGGTCCAATCTTCAGCCCCATAACAATTACAAGATTAATTTTTGCTATTTCTTGTCTTTTTCTTGGATATAGTCCCATTCATAAAGGCTATAAGTGTCTACATCTTCCTTCTAACAGAATGTATATATCCCGTGATGTTTTCTTGAATGAAAATTCCTTCACTTACTCTTCCCGTTCAACATCAGGCCTCATTGCTACTCGACCCACATGCACAGCCTTACCCATTACGTTGCCTTCTATTATGCGCCCAACTCCATCAACTTCAACCAACAACCCCAACTCTACTTCCAACCCAATCTCTACACCCGATATATCCCCTTCGTCTCATCAAACAAACCCTTCTCTATCTTCAACCTCCAACTCGCCATCTCTTAACTCTACCTTAGAATCTCCTTCTAATCCCCCACCACCTCCACGATCTCCCATCGTTACACAGTAAAAAACCAACACCTTCAGGCCCAAACAGCTCAACCATGGTCACATACCTTACCCCCTCCCCGCTAGTGCCTTACCGCCTCTGTTGATGTTCTCGAAGACCCTGTTTACTACACCAGTCGATTCTCTGAGTGGCGCAACGCCATGAGCAGAGAGTTTCAAGCCCTCCTCCAAAGTAAAACATGGACCCTTGTTCCTCCTCCCCCTTCCTTTAACATTGTTGGTTGCAAGTGGGTTATCCGCACAAAACATCATGCTGGCGAGTCCATTGAACAGCACAAGGTACGCTTCATCGCCAAAGGGTTTCATCAATTGCAAGGCATCCTCAAAAAATATGCTTATAGTTGTCATCAAATTGGACAATCAGGTCTCAAAGATTTCATGCCATCATTGGAGCCATATGCTAAGATATTTATAGAAGGAAACATATGTAATGGTAACTACAAATAATTAGCAGAAAACAATAGAAAACTACAGGACCAACCAAATATAAGCGAAAATTTTAATGAAGGAAGAATGGAAGGGAGCACAGACAATTGTCCATACAAGAAGCAAACCTTAAATTGGATGTGAAAATTCCAGGAGAAAGAAGGGGTTTCCCAAGGGAAAGATAGGCACTCGAGCACTACAAAACAATACAAAGAATCCTCGTAGAGGCAGGTATTGGCGTTTGCTCAATCCATATTTAGGATCTCACGAGCCCAATATAGAATCACTGACTAAGAAGCACCAATTCCAGAAATTGGGAGACAAATCAGGAAGAATTCATAATTTTTCAGTGTTAGCAAAGTAAATGAGAAGCACTAATAGCATATAAGCGACTAGGATATTCTTCTATCATTAAAGCCAATATTTCACCAATTGATCTAGATTCAATCAAGAAAAGAGATCAGTCATCTGCTGACTCAAACTATAAATAATTAATTATCTAATTCACGCGGACGTCAAAATTCATAGCTTTAAACTTTTGCTTGAATCTTAACTGCTATGAAATACACACAACGTATATACGAGTACACACAGAGGACTGAACTCAACTAGAGCAAATAGCTGCGTTAATCCCCGCTAATCAGAGATTTTTGTTCTTTGCAAACGACACCGCACGGATCGAGGCATTGAAGATTTGAATTTAGAGCTACATTTCAACCATGCACGAGTAAGCAGATCCGAGAGGGCAGAGAAAGAAGCAGAGTGTGGCAAATGTGGGAAAACAACTCACGGTTTTGGTCCGATCTGTGAAAGGACGGAGTCTCTGCCTCCGATCTCAGCCTCAGGTTTCTGTTGCTTTCAGGCTTAGGCCTTGGGCCTTGTGGACGATGGTCCTCTCTCTTGTTATCGAGCTGTGAGTGTGTGTGTGTTTGTGTGTGTGAATGTGTCTGTCTGTCTCGTAAGTGCGCTTCTGTGACACGAGGAGCTGTGGCCAGGGGGCTGCGACACGAGCTGCCAAGAGCTGCGGGAAAGGAGATAAGAGTTGCCCAGAGCTACGAGAAAGGAGCTGTGCGGGAGATAGGAAGGGATGAAGGAGATAGAGCCGCCGGAGATAGGGAGGGAAGAAAGAGATAGATGATGAAGATAGGGAGGTAACAAGGAGACATGGCCGCGGGAAGGAAAGCGAAAGGGTGCCGTGCGAAGTGATCTCAGAAAATGATTAAATATTCGTTTTGATTGAGCTACAATTCAATTCAAATATGACTTGAGTTTTGAAATTACTGTAGCTCATCTTGTAGATAAAATTTGTTTAACTAATTTAATGTAGATAATTTTTTCTTCACATTAGTTAAAGAACAATTCTATGTACAATCTCTAAATGTAGATTGTATATGTAAGTTTAATCAATTTTATCCTTAAATTTTTTTAAAATTACAAATTGATACTTTTTTTATTTAATGAAGTATTTACATATGCAATTTCTATCTGGAGACTATAAATAAAATTTCTCTTAGTTAAATTATAACTTCCACTTGCATTTGCCAGTGCTCTATCCCCCAAATCTAATAAGAATTATTTCTCTAAAGCAAAATCAGTTGAGTCTTACTCGTTTAAAAGAATTTTATTGGGTTTTCAATTCCTATATATATATATACACATCCTATATATAAATATACACACACACATATATATATATTGCTCTTTGGAGTTTCAAAATTTGCAAAAATGTATTTTCTGTCTAATTTTTGTTAATAAACATATCGCTTCTAATTCATTTGGACTTTTAAAATTTCTCGTATTGTTTATTAAAATTTCAATTGTTTATAAAATGATAGATCAATAATGCTACTTGATCATCAGATGCTTACAGTTCAGATGACCCTCTTAATGTACATAGCATCACTGCGTGATGACACTTGATTTATTAAAAAACTAAAAAAGATTTAAAACACAAACACAAAAGGTGTAGAGGAAACTTAAGGTTTTATTCAACTAAGTTAGAACATGATCTTGTACGTAGATCTACTTAAAGATTGTCTTGTTGTGATTACTCGTTATTGTGATGGTCCTCACTACATGATTGAACTTAATATATGGTTGAGATAGACAAGCATATTGCTTTGGTTTTTTCCTCCTAATCAGACTTTTATTACAAGAAAAGGACTTTGAAACAAATGACGTCATATGAATCAGTTTCTTCTTCACTTCAATCAAATATATTGGAAGACTTTTGAATTTAGACAACGAAACATATCTGCAGATCAAACCAAAGTTGATTTATTTAATTATTTTTCTAATATATATGATCTTTCTACACAAAGAAATGAGAGGGCTGTGGACTAACAATCATCATGCATGTAAGAGATCATGCATAAACAATGGGGCTAACATGAAAACAAACAGTAATAATAAGAAAAAAAAATACTCCAATAGCATGATCATATTGGAATGATACATAATTGCTCAATTAATATTTCAGAATGGACTTGATTAATATTTAGGGAGTAGTACTATATAATTGATACATATACCCAAATGGAAGAAAAAATCTGTTGTGGTGATATTTCTCTCCAAAAAAGAAGTCATTGTAAGCAACTTATCAAACTCTCGACAAGATAATGTATTTCTAATTTTAAGAAAAATCTGATTGCTTCAGTCATGAAAAAGAGCGAGCTTCTTAGTTATACCAAAAGAACTAGTCAAAGTTATAATTGGAGTTCCAAGGTCAAAGTGTCTCATTATGTTTTCTAACTTGATTCAAACTGAAGTTTGAATCCAATATTTCCAAACCACCACAATAGCGTGCACTTTGTAACAAAAGTGAGAGAAGATCAGACTCAATACTCGTTCATCATGATCAGCTAATTAAAAAGCTAAAATAAGCTGGACAAAAAAATTAAATTAATTATTTCTAATAATTTTCACCAGCTGCGTTTTCATTTCCAGATTTTGTGGTTCTCTCACTTTGTTAACAGTACGTACAGTCGACGCTAATAAAACATTACAGATCAGATATGAAGGGACGAAAGACACTTAGATTACACGTTTGAAGCCACTAAGGGAGAAGCAGACAAGAAAAATCTCTTTTAATTATGCTCTTGGTTATTGAGCAGTAGGCAGTAAAGCTCCCGAAAAACATATATATTATTAATTTCAGCATCATGTTTCCAAAACATCAAATATATCCAATCCATTAATCTTCCAAAGCCATTATACTTTGGAAAACAGAATTATGAGTTTGTACCCCCCATTAAAAAAAGTGCCCCTTCATCATCATATAGTTCAGTACTCAGTATCAAACTTTTTTACACTAGAAGAAAAAAGGGTTAATCCAGCGCAATGATAATGTGAGCAAGATTCTTAGATTGGCCCAAAAGAACTAATCAAAGTTATAATAAAAAATCCTAGTTAAAGTGTCTCATTATCTGATAAAACTTAATTAAGGCTGACAAATGAGATAGGTCTGATTAATTTAGAAATAATTAGATATATCTCAAATGCTTTTTTTTTTATAAGTAACTGAACGATATATCTCAAATGCTAGAAATATATATAGTGTAATTTATTAAATAACATCTTAACAAGCACTTGGTATCCCTGTTCTTGATCATTAGTATTTTTTTTAGGACTACATGCACTCAAACCAGTAAAAATAACTCATTCTAGCACACAAGATGTATATGAAGTCTGTTGTGGGTAAATGAGGCATTTTCTATCTACATTTGGGCAGCAAAGTTTGCCCAAGAGGATTAAAGAAAAAAGGCCCTAGCTAGCACAAATCCAATTTCAAGAGCACAGAAAAATGAGAATATGTTCAGTCTATCAAGACAACATTTATCAGTTCATGAGAATTGGAAACTTGCTCAAAAAAGAACCAAATTCGTACAGGGTCATGCTTGGGGATCATAGCAATAGGAAAAATTTCCTCAAGCCTTGTCACTTATCCTTAAAAATGATAAAACTTATAAACTATAATAAAACTTCATAGCATTCTGCCATCTCAGGCACCTGGCCTATTGTAAACTTGCCATAACTTCTTCTAAAAAACTCCAAATTGCAAATTCTTTAATGCATCGGAAACAACAGACTTAGAATGTTGATGGTACATGGCATGTATATATATAGGCTAATTATTTCGAAATTATCCTAAACTAATTTTGGAATACCCTAAGAAATACATATTGATATATTTTTTAGCTTACCTATATTGATTCTCAATTTTGACAAAGCAATTTGATTGACCTTAGAACCATTTTTTTTTCAGTACCTTAATGAGGTGTTAAGTAAGATGATATTAGATTCTATGGAAGGCATTTTTGTCATGCCCCAATTTTATAGATGACACGTATTTCCTAGCTCTCATTCTAACCCTCCTATATGTCCTCTTTATTTGCATGCTCCTCTTTAATATCTGTAAAATAAGAAATTTTACAGGTGGAAGGTAAGTCCACGACTCGATAAGTATGATTGATTAAACTGGGTGTAATATATGAGCCTCATTTATTAAATAAAAAATAAGATTAAAATAAAAACGAAAACTAAAATCATAGTATTAAATGTAAATTAAAAATCTTGTACTATGTAGGGAAGCACTTCAAAAAATTTATCTACATAGGGAACTTTCCCTTCAAGGATAGCTATCATTCCCACAAACTCTTCTCTATTTGAAATCTACACTTTCTCAATGTTATTTGGTATAATTATCCTTCCCATTTACTAAAAATGTTTAGGGTTTACACATTTTACGTATCCTCTGGTATCGTTATCATTTCAAATATAACATAGTAATGGTTCCATACTAATATAAGACTCATATATCATATCCCACGATTAATTCCATAAAAAGAACGTAGCACATGTTTTTCATATAAATGTAACCGTACCATAAATCACATGAAGTTTCTGAAACCACTATTTTCTTTTAGGCTCAGCCACACTTCAATACTATTTTGTCATGAGATGTCCCAATAAATTATTATGCAATGCAAATAAATTTTACTCTAATGTCACTCTCTTGGTGACTGCACCAGGGAATAGTCCCAGAAGAATACAGATTTCCTACTAATTACCGAAACACTAATTGATTAATATCTGTACATTCTGTTATGAGAACAGGTTCATAGCTCAAAACAAGTAGGACTATAAACTTGAGATTATCTATAATTTAGTAACAACTAATTAGTATAAGATGTATTGGCAAAATAGCAATATTTTACTGGGTCATTCAATGTTCGAGCCACGGACATGAGTTCTGTGAAACACAAAATGCAGATATTGAACGCAAAATTCGTGAAAAGAAACCCTAATTACTGGTACATTTCACAACTGCACAGATAGAAATTAGTCTAGCAACAAAGAACTCCTAATTTTGTAAAGAAACCCGCGGCAAAATCGATTCATTACCAAACTCCAACTGAGTTGCAGCCATACCTGTGGTGACAGAAGGACCCATGCTATCCCTCAATTGAATCTCGACCAAGCTCAGTTGGAAGCAGCTGACCCAAATCCCACAGGTTCAAAGAGACGAAATCGCACGGCTCCTAATCAGCTTCGAGGATACTATCTCGACCGTAGCTTCCGCGGGAGGAAAATGTGGTAAAGGAGCAAGCTTTGGGTGGTCGGGCGAAAGTGAAGATGAAATCGTTCGGGGGACGTGGGTGAAGATGAAATCTCTCGGAAAGGCAAGTTGGAGATGGAATATTGGGGAAGAACAGAGAGAAGTGGAGGGGGAAAGAAATCGGAGGGGAAAAACAAAATATCTTTAGGGGAATGGCGCCACTTACTATATTACGGCGAAATCGAGCGTTGCAACAGGTTTTTTCATTTGCCGGCGAAATAAATCGCTGTTAAAAAGACTATTTTCGCTGCAACTCGATAAGTAACTTCAATCATCAGTTTTCGCAACGGAATTCAGCGGCGATTAAAAAATCGCCGCAATAAACACTCTAATGCGGCGTTCTATATTGCAACACTAGAAAAATCGCCGGTAAAACCCTTTTTTCTTGTAGTGAATTAATTATATCTGTCGTGTTCAATTATAATATATATATTCCCGTAATTAGAACTAGTCGATCATGAATTTAGAGATAGAATTATTAATTCCCAGAATACGTACGTGTTGCTGATTCCTCCCCAGAAAATAAACAAAAGTTTCGTGTTTGTTTGAGAGTACTTGATGTTTGATAGGAAAACATGAAAGTACATATAGCAGTTTATAATTTAGAATATATCATAGCATCATGCAACTGCCAAGAAAAAGATCAGGATACCCATGCATGAAATGCGTGCTAGGACTTACTTAGGACATGTACATGATGTTATTGTTTGGAGTACTGCATATATGCATGCATATTGCATGGTTTATTATTTCATAATTGTGCATAGAAAAAGTATATACACGTACGCCCCTACTAGAAACCTGAATGATTTATAATTTCTTTCACCAAATAATCAATTGAGAAGTCAGGCCAATGCCATCTACCAAAACAATCTTACTTTGAAATTACTTTTCTGTTGGCTAAAATTATTATAAACGAGGCTTTTATTATGCATGAGATCATACGTAGGTATACAAAGGTCAAAGAGCCACAAACGTACGTACGGGAAATCAGATCACTAAAATCATGTATTTTTACTTAATATTAATTGAAAAATATCTATATATTTAATGGCCTCGCTTGTATTCTCAATTCATCTCAACTTATTTCATTACTATTTATTACTATTCAGTAACTTTAATTCACAAATCTCATTATTATTCATAACTCATCTCACTATTATTTACAATTCATCTCAACTTATCTTCGAATTCAAACCAGACCTAAGTGTGTGTGTATGAGGTGCATGCACTCTACAATCGAGCGACCTTCGAGAATCGAGAGTTTAGAACGTACAATCTTTTTCATGGCTAGTAGTTGAGAAGAAAATAGTATTATTTCTATGATTGGCCCTCGTGAAAAAGAAAATCAAAACATTATTATTTTTTAGGGTTTATTTTATATGTGTTTTATTTAAATAATTTTTTATATAGTTCTTTTAATATTTTAAAATATTTTAAAAAAATAAAATAAATTTAAAATATTATTAAAAAAATATTTTCTTAATCAAAAAGTAAAAAAATATATATTAAAAAATATTTTCTTAATCACGAAATAAAATAAAAAATTATAAAAAATATTTTTTTATAATTTTTTATTTTACTTCATGATTAAGAAAATATTTTTTAATAATATTATGATTTTATAAAATATTTAAAATGGACATACTACAGCCCCACTGGGGGCTCCCGTTGGGCTTAGAATGTACTTTTTTATGTGTGTTTTTTTAATTTATTTTTTAGATAGATTTTTTTACACTTTTAAATATTGTTAAAAATTAAAATAAATTTAAAATATCATTAAAAAGCACTTCTTTAATCATAAAGTAAAAAAAATATTAAAAAATAATTCCTTAATCACGAAGTAAAATAAATATTATTTTTTATTCTATTTTATAATTAAAAAAGTATTTGTTAATAATATTATAATTTTTATTTTATTTTTTAAAATATTTAAAATTATTAAAAATATTTATATAAAAAAATTAAAATAAATAAATAAATAAATAGTACAACGCAATTGGAGCTCCCAACTGAACCCAACGGGGCATGTAGCATTTTCTTATTTTTTATAATATGTTTTTTGGACTTTATGAAGTCCAGAAAGGAAAAGTAGTGTACGTACAGTTCTGTACATGCGGCCCCGTGTAAAAAAAGCAAAAGATACTTCATTAATTATTTCTTTTTTTAATCAACAAATACAAAGATTTTTTAAAGAAATAAATATTCACAATCTCTTCATATTTTATATTTTTATCATTTTTATTATTTTTTTATCAAATATTTATTATATAAATAATAAATAGAAAATTTAAAATAATTTAAAAAGAATAAATTTAAAAAAAATTTAAAAATTTAAAAATTTAAAAATTTTAAAAAAAATATAGAATATAGAGTGTGATGGAGGTTATGTAGCAAAACTCTTTTTAAAAAGCAATGCAACTCCCACTGTTGGGAGCTCCCGCTGGGGCTGCCATTGATGATTTCAGAATCAATTTATTTTTTTGTATTTTTTTATATATATATTTTTAACATATTTGAATATATTTTAAAATTTAAAAAAATTTATGATATTATTAAAAAATACTTACTTAATCATTAAGTAAAAAATAATAATAAAAAAAGGTAAAAAACTCATAATAGTAAAAATTAGCAATAAAAATTAACCATAAGAGTAATATTTTCTTTTTTTAAAATAAAAAGATCGATGACTTGCAAAAGTTTAATTATCCAAAGTATGCACTACACGACCCTACTAAAGCCTAACCGAATAATTATATCAGCCTATAATCTTTAGGGGTGTCAATATTTAACACAACCCATTAACCCAACATGAACACGACACGATAAAAGCGGGTTAGGATTTTACCCTTAACGGGTTCGAGTCAAAACGGGTTGACCCGTTAAGACACGATTGCTTAATGGGTTGATAACAGGTCAACCCGTTATGACCCGTTATGATCCGTTAAGAAAGTTAAAATTACAATTATACTCTTATACCTAAAAAATAAAATTGTTGGGATTTTAATTTCGATATTTTTATTGTTTAGATTGTAATTTTGGACTTGTAGTTAGTTTTATATTTTTTATAGATATTGTGATTTTAACATTTATATAAAATTATACTAAACTTAACTAGATTAAAGAGATTAATTTTGGGTTTGTTTCAATCCATTTACATAAATAGGTCAAAACGAGTTGACACGACACGACCCATTATTTTATTGGGTCGTGTTAGGGTTTGAGATTTTGACACGATAAGCTTGACGGGTCGGGTTAGGGTTGACCTATATAGTATAATATACATGTCTTGACACGATACGAACACGACCCGTTAACACAATTTGACACCCCTAATAATCTCTCGTTGAAAAAGTCTTCCCTTTTGTAAACATAAGCTATTGGGTGACTTCTAAAGTATTAGTAGTGACTTCTTTATCTTTATTTTTATTTTTAAATTTGAAAAATATGTCTTTAAATTCTTCTATATTAATTTATGTATCTCTAAATTTTTGTATAGTTATAAATAGTACTTCTTCAAATTTGAAGAAGCATTATTTATTCTTCAAATATTATTTTACTATTTTTTTTTCTCTTATATTCATTAAAATCAACTTTGTAGAATTTATATTAAGATGATTTTGATACATAAAATTTGAATTAAGTTGATAATACAAAGTGGATGTTAATTGTAATATATATATAAAAAAATAATTTTAGGAAACAAAAAAAAAAATTATTATTATTTAGTTTAAAGATGCATAAATTAATACGAGAATTTTTTTTTTTTTATATGCAAAATCATTCTTTAAAAAAGATGATTTTGCATATGAAGATGCATAAACCACTACCAATGCATAAGTGTCAGGGTAATCTTCCATTTGAGTTTTTGTCCTACTTTTTGTGTGTATATATATATAATTTGTCTATCAAAGTTTGGAGTTCTTGAGATAGCTCTCTCTCTCTCTCTCTCTCTCTCTCTCTCTCTCTATATATATATATATATGTATATATATATTAAACTTATTATTCTTCTATATATGTTTGCAACCATAATCCCATCAATTCGAACCCAAAAGTACTTCCGATTCCATGAGTTTATAACATGAAGATTATAACTTAGGAAGGACGCGTATTATATATAAGTTTTGATTTTCAAAACATTGCCTTTGATTAAAATAATTTGGTGGTGTGTAACGTCATATTTTCCCTAAATATTACATAAGAGAGTAATAACTTTTTTTTAATGAAATATACAAGTTAAAATATGGTAATTGCTAAAAAAAAGTATTACCAACAGTCTTATAGAGAAGATAGATTTTTTATTCCTACCCAGAGACAGATCAACAATTATTGAGTAGTCTCAAAACTTGCCCAGAAAACTTTTCATGGGGAAGATCACCTAATTAAAGAAAGAGAAATATTTAACATCGATCTGTCCAAGGTTGTTCGATTAACAACCCGCAAATAATTAAGTGACAGCTAGGCTTTCCACCATTGTTATCTTGTATATGCACTACATCAGATTCTTTCCCAACCCCTTCGTACCCCCTCGAATACCCACGCTCTGCCGCCAAATCTTCTTCACACCCTCACGAAACCCAGAACTCCACCCTGCCGAGCCGCGACGGAGCTTGACCCCAAGATCTGCGACGGACGGAACTCACAAAACTCCCCAAGTTTCCTATGCCATCTTCGTCTTCCACATTTGAGTGGGCAGCTACTGTGGTGCCCTGCATGAA
The DNA here is from genome assembly GCF_001411555.2 of Juglans regia. Taxonomy (NCBI): domain Eukaryota; kingdom Viridiplantae; phylum Streptophyta; class Magnoliopsida; order Fagales; family Juglandaceae; genus Juglans; species Juglans regia. Next base: position 7,427,441 of record NC_049910.1, on the reverse strand, counting down.
GATGGGTTTTTTCTTTTTTTCTTGTAGAAAAATTTTACCCTTATGTGTTGTGTTTTGCATTGTAGTCTTCAGCAACCATTCAATGACTATAAATCGTTGATTATTTTGACATTTTTGTTTTCTTCTTTTCTGTCGCATGAGGTGGTGGTTTCTTTTTCAATCATTCATCTAGTTGTCTTTGTTTTGATCAAGTGGGATGTTTTCCATTCTTTTGCCGTCGAGGAAAGTTGAATCTATAATCACATTTATCATACTCACTCTTAATCATTTACCAAATTTTCTCCTCAAAAAATAGATTGCTTCTTTTTTGATGGAGGTGCATTGAATCGATATTCACACTTTCTTTTGTATCTTAAATTTTGGGCCCTTTTTTTTTTTTTCTTGTACAGCAACACATGCCATTAAATTCACAAAATGTGGCCGATTATTTGCAAAAGTTTAACCTCAAGAAGGTGGTAGTTCAAAAGGCATTGGATACTCTGGCTGATACCGGAGAGATCTCGTTCTCAAGGAGTACGGTAAGCAGAAGATTTACATCACCCGACAAGACCAATTTGACATCCCGAACAACGAAGAGCTTAATAGGATGGAGGAAAAAAATGCCAGCCTTCAGCAACAGCTCCAGGAGCAAAGAAAAGCAGTCGGCGAGGTCGAGGGAGGTACATCCTGCACTCCTTTTACTTGTTTTGCAAAAGTTTGTCCTCGGTGTTGATAGTCTTTGTTATTCCAAACATACCGGCTCTAGAATTAAGATTTTGATTTCTTAATATAAGTTCCCATTAACATCAATGCAGGAAAAAGCAGATTCAACCTGGGAAAGTTTGTGAATTTATGTAATGCGATGAAAACTGTGGGTGACAGCAGTGCTCTGCTTCGGCCTCGGCTTCTTCCGCTTTTGATTTTAGTGTTTTACGATGTGCATGAGTGTATTGTAAGTTTGATGTAATTTTTGATGTGGCAGCTGATGTGTAGAAGGCTGTCTGTCATATTAAGAAAAGCAGCCAGACCGCTTGGGAGCGGACTCTTAAAGAAATAATGGAGTTGGGGGGAGAGAAAAAAGGAATGAGGACAAACTGATCGAGAAAACTAATTAAATTGCATTACAGCGTCTTATCTTTACATCAAAATGAGCTCTATTTATAGAAGAACCAACTGATAGTATTTATAATAGCGTGGAACTTTTGATTTGAGTTTGAAGAGTATGTTTGCTTTTGTTAATGCTCGTATAAAGGACATAAAAAAGGTTCCTTTTTTTTTTCTTTACTAGTATTAATAAGTCTGAAGCTGTAATCATGTGGAAAACCAGAAGGCAGTGAAGAGCTGCTCAGAGGAACTGAGACCATAAAAGGCGTATATGTTTGCATGCCTCATTCCACCATAAGATATAATATCATCTACAATCCATGTTCAGTGATATATTCATGGCTGGCATGCATTAACTTCATGATATATTCAACCAAAAGACTAAATTATGTAGCCCACAAGATGAAATTGGGCAAATACTGGCCCTAATATGTAAGACGATAATAATGGTTCAGCATCTAAACATGAGGCTATGCCGCTGTCCATACCTGCAATTGTTGATGTAGAAACATTATACTGATCGAACATTTCATTCTTGAGTACGACCTCTTCAAAGTTTTGGTGAAGGTTAGAGGCTTTTCGTGAGATTTGCAGTACTGCCTTCAACTCTTTTGCGACCTCTTTCATCGTAGGTCGTTTCTTTCCATTCAAGTTCAAGCACCTTTTCACAAGGTTGACGACTGCAATAATCTCTTCTTTCTTAGCTTCCTTCAAAACTCGATTATCAAGAATATCAAACAAAATGTTTTCTTCCATTGAATTAATGAAATATGTGGCTAAACTTTTGGTTTCTAGCGACCCATATTTCATCCTCGAAAAAATAATAGTCATTGATTGGAAGGCATCCTCAGAAAATATGCTTATAGTTGTCATCAAATTGGACAATCAGGTCTCAAAGATTTCATGCCATCATTGGAGCCATATACTAAGATATTTAGAGAAGGAAACATATGTAATGGTAACTACAAATAATTAGCAGAAAACAAGAGAAAACTTCAGGACCAACCAAATATAAGCGAAAATTTTAATGAAGGAAGAATGGAAGGGAGCACAGACAATTGTCCATACAAGAAGCAAACCTTAAATTGGATGTGAAAATTCCAAGAGAAAGAAGGGGTTTCCCAAGTGAAAGATAGGCAGTCAAGCACTACAAAACAATACGAAGAATCCTCGTAGAGACAGGTATTGGCGTTTGCTCAATCCATATTTAGGATCTCACGAGCCCAATTTAGAATCACTGACTAAGAAGCACCAATTCCAGAAATTGGGAGACAAATCAGGAACAATTGATAATTTTTCAGTCTTAGCAAGGTAAATGAGAAGCACTAATAGCAAATAAGCGACTAGGATATTCTTCTATCAATAAAGCCAATATTTCACCAATTCTAGATTCAATCAAGAAAAGAGATCACTCGTCTGCTGACTCAAACAATAAATAATCAGTTATCTAATTCACGCGGACGTCAAAATTCATAGCTTTAAACTTTTGCTTGAATCTTAACTGCTATGAAATACACACAAAATATATACGTGTACACAGAGAACTAAACTCAACTAGAGCAAATAGCTGCGTTAACCCCCGCTAATCAGAGATTTTTGTTCTTTGCAAAAATCCAGATTGACCAGAGAATGAGCTAAATCTGACCTGGTCCTGATTTTCCAATTAAAAAAAAAAAACGGTCCAAGAACAAAAAGATCGAATAAAAAGCATCTTTTTCATGTTCAATGTTTATAACTAAGGGAAAATAAAGTGCACTTTCGATTCCAAAAATGACAAATTATCCTACATTTCCACGGGAGCGAAACAAAGCTCGAAACAAACAAGCAAACAAATAAATTACAATTTCTAATCGAAGCAGCAATTAAGAACCAGAAAATGGAATCGAGTGCACGAAAAGGCAAATCCGGAGAGAGGGAGAAATCAAAGAGGGCAAAATTACAAGCAACCAAACGACACCGCACGGATCGAGGCATTGAAGATTTGAATTTAGAGCTACATTTCAACCATGCACGAGTAAGCAGATCCGAGAGGGCAGAGAAAGAAGCAGAGTGTGGCAAATGTGGGAAAACAACTCACGGTTTTGGTCCGATCTGTGAAAGGACGGAGTCTCTGCCTCCGATCTCAGACTCTCAGGTTTCTGTTGCTTTCAGGCTTAGGCCTTGGGCCTTGTGGACGATGGTCCTCTCTCTTCTTATCGAGCTGTGAGTGTGTGTGTGTGTGTGTGAATGTGTCTGTCTGTCTCGTAAGTGCGCTTCTGTGACACGAGGAGCTGTGGCCAGGGGGCTGCGACACGAGCTCCCAAGAGCTGCGGGAAAGGAGATAAGAGTTGCCCAGAGCTACGATAAAGGAGCTGTGCGGGAGATAGGGAGGGATGAAGGAGATAGAGCCGCCGGAGATAGGGAGGGAAGAAAGAGATAGATGATGAAGATAGGGAGGTAACAAGGAGACATGGCCGCGGGAAGGAAAGCGAAAGGGAGCCGTGCGAAGTGACCTCAGAAAATGATTAAATATTCGATTTGATTGAGCTACAGGTCAATTCAAATATGACTTGAGTTTTGAAATTACTGTAGCTCATCTTGTAGATAAAATTTGTTTAGCTAATTTAATGTAGATCATTTTTTCTTCAAATTAGTTAAACATCAATATCATGTACAGTCTTTAAATGAAGATTGTATATATAAGTCTAATCAATTTTATCTTTAATTTTTTTTAAAATTATAATAATATTCTTCTCAAAATGATTTTTTTTTTATTTAATAAATTATTTACATATACAATTTCTATCTGGAGATTATAAATAAAATTTCTCTTAATTAAATTATAACTTCTACTTGCATTTGCCAGTGCTCTAACCCCCAAATCTAATAAGAATTATTTCTCTAAAGCAAAATCAGCTGAGTCTTACTTGTTTAAAAGAATTTTATTGGGTTTTCAATTCCTATATATAAATATATACACACACGTATATATATTGCTCTTTGGAGTTTCAAAATTTGCAAAAATGTATTTTCTATCTAATTTTTGTTAATAAACATTTCGCTTCTAATTCATTTGGACTTTTAAATTTTCTCTTATTGTTTATTAAAATTTCAATTGTTTATAAAATGATAGATCAATAATGCTACTTGATCATCGGATGCTTACAGTTCAGATGACCCTCTTAATGTACGTAGCATCACTGCGTGATGGCACTTGATTTATTAAAAAACTAAAAAAGATTTAAAACACAAACACAATATGTGTAGAGGAAACTTAAGGTTTTAAAATCTTGAATGAAAATGCTATTCCATCAAAGAATATAGTAAAAATAAAGTTACAGATTAACTAATGTGACTTAATATGATACAACATATTTACTTTATAGTAAAACTAAGAACGTTACAATATATTTATAAATTTATTTTTATAAAATAATTTTATAAATAAATTAGTATTTCTCTTTCCCTTATGAAATTGTTGGAGAAGACACATTAGACGATAAGATGTTTCATATTTGATGCAGATTCAAGCTGTTGTACGTAAAGAAATATGACATTCTTTTTATTGCGGACGAGGTAGTACTACTCTCTGTTTCTTATATTTCCCTATATGTATGCATATCTTTATTTGTATCCTAATATTATAAGACCTGATTTGTTAATATATGTTTTTTTCTTAGGTAATTGGGGTGTATTTTGAAGGCTGGGCACAATGTTTGGGTGCGACAAGTACAACATAAAACCAGACCTTGTGTCCCTTGCAAAGGTAAAGTTGGGATATAATTAAACCCAGAGATAGAACCTCAAATCCCAGGCCCTTTCTTTTGCATATATGTCCATTGGAGCTGTACTTGTGAGCCCCGAAGTATCAGAAGTCATACATGCATTGAACACTTGTTTGGATCCCAAACTCATCTCAACTCATCATTATAACTTTTTCAAATTTCAATACAAAATATAATAAATAATTCAACTTTTTCAAATCTCAAAATAATAATAATATTAAAAAATAATATTCTAACAATATTTTATCATCTCAACTCAACTCACTTCAACATCCAAACACAACCTTAAGTCTCTCAAGTTGATGGTTATTTAGTATATGACCGTATATGCTTTCTCTTTCAGGTTTTTCTCTCATAAGATGGATTTACTTATTCTAGACACCCAGTATCAGTATCCTGCATCATTGCAATAGAAGCGCTTAAGATCTACAAGTGTGTTCTTTTCTTCTCATCCAGTTTTACCTGTTCAAAGTTCTACTTCATAGGTTAGAATATCTTGTACGTAGATCTACTTAAAGATTGTCATGTTGTGATTACTCGTTATTGTGATGGTCCTCACTACATGATTGAACTTAATATATGGTTGAGATAGACAAGCATATTGCTTAGGTTTTTTCCTCCTAATATTTTCTATCTCTCAATCTTATACTTCTTGATGATATGTATGTATTGCGGGGATAGGCTCTTATTTTGGAGCACTATGTGAGAAGCATGGAATGTTAGCACGTGTAGTAGTAGATAACATAATGGATTAGAAGATCAAATAAGAAATATTTGATTTTGCAAAAGAAAAAGTTTTTAGTGGATTATTTAGAGATATATTGGAAGGAATAATAGACTTGTGAGCATTGGGCTCCGTTTGGTGTTGTTGAGACGAATTTAATATACATTTGCAATTCTATTACTTATGAGTAATTTCTTGGAATCAGAGATTGCTAAAGTTCTCTCACAAAACTATATTTTTTTCCCTACTCCTTGTGCTTTGTCTTTGCTGTTCTTGTTGATTATACATTTGCATTGTAGACATGTATAGCCTGTTTTCATAAGAAAAACGCGTTGAGATTTGTGACTAAGAAAGGCAACTAATGAAAAAGTGGTTACAAAATAAAAGAATCGAGTCTGTTTTGGATTATATGGCTGACATTCTATTGCAACTTATTCTTCCTAAATCTGTGTCCAAGGCATTATTACATTGGTTTGAAATGGTAATTCTAATGATTTTCCAATATGATTGGAAGTTTTTGGGTCTCATGAAAATCAAATTCTGAAGTTCTAAATAGCAATAATTTTCAGCTAATAAGCATTTACGGAAAAGCGCTGAGGGCTACTGAAGAGAGGGTCAAGGAACTCAAGTCTCAGCAGAAATAGTTTGTTGCTGATAATGCTGAAAAATCATCTTGCTTCATGTAAACCAACATCAATTCTCTCAGTGACTTGTGAGACAGATAGTATTAAATAAAGCATCCAAGTTATAACCTGTGAAAATTTATCTTTAGTTTGATTTCTCTACATCTTTTCCAAATCCGGTTCTTCAAATTTAGATTTAGCTGACTCAGCAGGCAACTAGAAAGATCATGCCCATGGCATGTGACCATAACATGGAGAGAGAGAGAGTTGCTAAGAGTTAGTTGCTTCACTCCTCTCATCAAAGTTATTTGATGATTTTTGTGGATTTGATTCATTAATTGTTCCAGATATCCTTTCACAAGGGGTTTAGATGGCACAACAACCTTGGTCTCTGGTGGGTTTAAAGTACCCTTGTCATTCTCGAGAAGCGAGTTCCATTGGGTGGATTCAGTCTCTGAGGAAAATATATAGTGGTGTTGGCTCTTTTAGCAGATTTGTGGTTTCTTGAGGGTTTGACCGTGAGAGAACGAAAAAGAAGAGAAAAACTGCACACACCCAATTAAGCAATAGACCTTATAATGGTAGATAAACATTCAAGCGATCAATGGTCACCTGAGCCTGATGGTCTTCTTTATAAACCAAGATGTTATGTAGCTTATTTTTTTAGCAGTTCATGAAGCTTGTAACTTTCTTTGATCCTTTGAGCATGAAGAACATGGTCTAAATTTGTGAGGCCTATTACGCCAAGGGTTTTGTTGCTTTTAGCAGGTTGACAATCTTCATGATTTGGCAAGATTTAAAAGGTGAAAAAAGCCGAAGGTGGCTATTAAAGATAAATATAAAGAGGAGTTGATTTCTTCTTTTGCTGCAAACTCTAAACAGCAATAGAAACCCAGAGGGTAATATAAAAATATATGCTTATGAAACCGAAAAGAAAATTAGTGGACGTTTATGCTTTATACTACCATATATAAGATTATCTTTGTTAAATAATGAAAACTGCAAATTATGTAGCTTACAAGATGAAATTGAACAAACAATACAACACAAATCAAGTGTAACATCACTTGATGATTAAGAAGATACTAAAAATGGCTATGAATCTAAAGATGAGGTCGCGAATATACCATCCATACCTGATGTTGTTGATATAGAAACAACATCATATTCCTTGGATATTTTAGTTCCGACATCTTCAAATCTCTCCATATTTCTCTTGAAGATTAGAAACTTTTGGCGACATTTGGTTGGCCTCCAATTCCCTTGCAACTTCTCTCATTGAAGGTCGATCCTTTCGGTTCAAGTTCAAGCATCTTTTTGCAAGGTTTGCAACTGTAATGATTTTTTCTTTTTCTACTTCATTCAAGACTTGATTATCAAGGATGTCAAATAAATTGTTCCCTTCCATCGAACTAACGAAAAATGCAGCTAAACTTTTGATATCTCTGGTTCTTGATGATGAGATAGCTTTTTCTCTGGTCAAGAGCTCAACAAGAACAACACCAAAACTATAAACGTCACTCTTATCTGTAAACTGGCCTGACAAAAAATACTCAGGGTCTATATATCCAAAAGTTCCATGTACTAGTGTGCTTAGATGAGTTTGATCGATAGCAACAGATCTTGAAATTCCGAAATCTGCTACTTTTGCTCTATACTTGTCATCTAAGAGGATGTTTGTAGACTTAATGTCGCGATGGTAAATTGGTGAAGAAGCTACTGAATGTAAGTAGAAAAGAGCCCCTGAAACTTCTATAGCAATTCGTAAACGCATATCCCATGTTGGTGGAAACTCCTCATTTTGGCCATTGAGATATTGGGCAAGAGTTCCATTAGGAATGAATTCATAAACTAGAAGTGGAACTTCTGTTTCCAAACAACAGCCAAGCAACTTAACCACATTCCTGTGATTAATTTGTGAAAGAATCACGACTTCATTTAGGAATTCTTGAAGTTTCTCTTCATCAATTACGTTGGACTTTTTTATTGCAACAATTCTTCCATCAGCCAACATACCTTTGTAAACAGTGCCTTGTCCACCATGTCCAATTATTCTATCTGCACAAAAACGATCAGTGGCCTTCTCCAATTCCTTTGAATTAAACAATTTTGTGTTCTCAACTTTGTCTTTGCTGTTTGTAGATATTTGTTGCTCTAGTAGTAGTCCACATTTTTGTTTGAATAACTTCTCCTTGCGTTTAATCCTCATCCTTTTCTTTATCACTTTGTATGACCACCATCCACCAAAAATCAGAAATAAGACACCAAGGCTTGCGCTAACACCTATATATTTGACTCAATGAAATAGAAAGATTACTCCTTGCACTAGTACTATATAATGGTAAAATAATAAAATGGATGATTAGGAACATTGAGTAGTACTAGATAGACATGATTTCTATGAATGCTAGAATATTGCCAGCCGATGAAGTACTATGTTGTGCCGAATGCATGCAGGTTCACATAAAATTGAATTAGAAGTACTCCTAAAGATGAATGATAATTAAACTGAAAAAAAAAGTATAGCTTTCGGGTTGGAGAACTAACAAGCCTCACATGCTTCTTTCTAAGAAGGTGAAAAAATCATGGGACCCACATGAAAAATTTATTTTTTACCGATGGATCTCACTTTTTTTCAAATGAAGTACGCGTGATTTGCACACCATAAAATAATATCTAACATTACTTAACAACAAATATGTGTAACCTCTATTGATTAAAACTAACAGAAACAACCTAAATCGAATTCTTCAAAAATATAGCATAAGTATTTCTGAAAAAAAATGCAGTAGAGACGTGAGAAACAATTATAAATTAGCAAGAACAAAGCAGAAAAACAATATGAGAAAGGTTTACAAGTCGTTTTTGGCTCAATTTTCCAAAAGAGGAGTAAAAGAGAGCATTGGCATTGGACCATTAGCAATGCTTGGACCGAGTATTTACTGCACCGTAAATGCATAAGCTATGCATATAGATAACTTTAATATATAAACTGCATAGATATTGACTATCTAATTATATATATATATTAATTAATTAAACCAACTTGATGAAATGATATGGGCATATCTCAATTTCACAAATAAAAAATATATCTATATTTTAGACATTCATTTAACCATCTTCGTAGAAATAAATTGGAAGCTGATGTCAGCTTTCTTATGGATTAAATGGTAGTCTATATTGATCATAAGAAAGTTGTTGAAATATTTAATATGGATGAGATAATGGATAAATAATATTCACTAAAAGAGGTAAGGTCTAGTTCTCTAGGCTGCGTTTTGATACATAAATCATCTCAGTCCATCTCATCTCATCACATCATTATAATTTTTTAATTTTCACGTAAAATATAAGAAATAATTCAACTTTTTCAAATTTTAAAATAATAATATTAAAAAATAATATTCTAACAATATTTTATTCAACTTATCTAAAATTATTGTATCTTATCTTATCTCACTATCTAAACCAGCTCTTATAATTAGCATAATTAATGTTATTTTTACTATTTATGAGAATGTGGTTTCAATTCGTCGATACAAGAGAAGGAAGACATACCAATGATTATGAAAAGCTTGATGTTCTTAGCAACAACACAATGGAAAGAACCTTCTGTATTTTCACAGCGTGTATGTGCACAAGTGTTGAGGTCAGGGTCTGCACATTCGTCAATATCTGCCAATATTGCAATGGAATTTGTTAATATATTAGAGAGAGAGAGAGAGAGAGAGAGAGAGAGAGACAGAGAGAAGAGACAATTCGAGATTCGTCCATTTTTAATATTATTTCGCGTGACTCTTGCATGGTTGGACAGATTGAGTACTCCAAGTCCCAGGTTTTAATTTCATCTTAACATGTGCTTCCAAGCTTGTAAATTAGCAACTAGTGCCATATCCTTAAGGGAAAAAAAATCTTCACATGGTGTTGTTTGAATTTGAATTTTAGGGCCTCAAGTAAAAGAAAAAAAGTGATACCGGAAGGGATATTTAAGCCCCGCAATTTTAGCTAAAGAGATAAAGTCAAGAAAAGATCCAGACTTCTAAGAAGAAGAGACTCGTACTCCTAAGAGAGAAACGACTCAGCTCCTAATAAGCGATAGACTTAGACTCTTAAAAGGAAAATATTTCACAAGGTAAATTGAACTCTATCACTCCAAGGAAATAACCTATATAAATAGTGCCCTACATGACGTAACAAAAACTCAACTTGATTCACTTCTTCTTTATATACATTTACTCTCATATTGCTATACTGACTTTGGCATCGGAGACACTACAGGGCAACCAGTGTTGCCCTTTTGTTTGTTCGTTGCAAGTGATCCGCGAGGTTAGTGTTGTGAAACATGTCCTTAACAGATACATAGTATGAAAAACCTTATAATATTTATTGATGTCTGTATAAATATTTAGGACAATGCTAGAGTGCACACCTAATGTGCACTCCAAATATGCATACTAGTGTAAATTTTTTTTTTGTTTTTTATTTTTAAATATTTTTTAAACATCCTTATTAAGAAAGAACTAAAAAAATAAATTAATTTTCTTAACCATTAAGGAATAAAAAATAAAAAAAGATTGGTATTATCATTTTCTAAATATTTAGGACAACATTGAATGAGTAATAGATATTATAGTACTAAGACCCACTTCCTATATCTATCTACTACTTGAAGTCATTAAAGTTAGATAACAATTTGAGAAACTTTAATCCCACTTGGATAGAGGGCTTGCCTCCTCATAAAAGGGGTTATGATGATTAGATTTGAAAAATCTTTACACCAAATAAGTATAAATCCTTTGCAAAGTCAATTTTATGATCATGAGTTCTTCTACTAATCATTATCCGTATACTATATAAAAAAATAAAAACAAGTGTACGGTATATAGATATTATAGTACTCTGTTTTCCATGCACGATTTTTCTCCTTATTTTTTTTAACTTCTTTTATAATTTTCAATAACGGTATAAATTATAAATTTAAGTATTTTACCGATGTGATAGTATCATTTCATAAAATAAAAAATAAAAAATAAAAAAGAAACAGATCTTTTTTTAATTATGAGTTTTCCATTTAATCTGAATTTCAATTGTTTTCATAACTGATCTCTTAGATCTAAATTAACATAATTATAAAAAGATTTGTAAAATGATCATGTTGTGTTTGTATATAGAAAAAGACACGCTTTCTAGCTACACAGTTACAGAATATGATTTAATTTGCAATAAAACTCTTTTTTTTTTTTTTTTTAAATTTCGTTCACAAATCATATATATGACGCTAATGGTGTAAAGTATCAATCAAAAAATAACTATGCTTATAAAATTGGTTTTACAATTTTGACTTACAAATAAAAAAACTCAATTGGCCAGAGAACTAAATAAATGGAGAAAATTAATAATATAGGTTGTTACGAAAGATAAATTTACCTTCACATCCTCCAAGAAGATACGGATTTCCTCTATAGCCACTCCGGCACCCGCACAAGTTAGTATAGTTTTGAGTGCCATTCCCAAGAGTAATATACCGCCAACCACAAGAATAGGTCGAGTTCTTGTATTCTCTTGCCGTCGAGTTTTTCCGTATGGGAAGAGAATAGAAAGATGTATTGTCTATCCCCCAATCCAATACCACTGGAACAGACATGTTTGGATTCGTTGATAACTCTGATAACTCTGTGAAATTGTTCTCAAACCAATTCTGGTCAACCAAAAATGCATAGTTGCAGTACTCACTACTTTTCGGCTCTATAGTTGTATTGAATGCTTGGAGATTAAAAGGGATTGTAATTTGGCAACAGTTTGTGGCGTTGCAAAACCTTCCATTTGTGAATGGACCTCTGTCACAAGGGGTTGTGCACCCACTAAATGACAACGTGTCATCGTGCAAGGACCGTATTTGCAACGAGGCAGAGTTGCTGCAACCCATGCCAACGAAGCTATTCTCGTTGGCGGAGAAGGCGAAAGGACTTTTCTCTAACTTCAGATTATTTGTGCTGTTCGTGCCACCGGTACAGCTCGAAAATATGGGATAGCTGACGCGAACTGTGCCTAGGAAATCTATGTTAATCTCCAGCACCTCCAGGTCGAACCTCTTCAAAAAGGGTACTTTTGGAAATCCCGGATCATTATAAGAGTCATTTCTGCAGACTATTTCAAACCAATCTCCGACGTAGCAATCTTTTCCGATTCCAAAAGGGTATGGAATGCTAACGTTATTCCCACAGTCTTGTGGACATGATGTGCTTATTACGTTCGATGCTCGCGCGAATGCATTGACTGAGCACATGACTAACACAAGCATTCGAAACAGTAACATTTGCAATGCCATATAGATCTCTTTCTTTGATGATTATGATCAATTATTGAGGCCAAAGCCTCAGATCGGTTTATATTATACTTTGATCTTCAGATATTTCAAAGCTGGAAGTTGCCTATGGTTACCCGAATATATATAATTTCTATGAAAGTTGGCTACATAAGCTGTAGGAAAAGTCGGTCGTTTCAAACGTACTTACTGGTCAGAGAAAAGAAAAAAAAAATAGTTCCAAAATAATTAATGCTAATTAAACTTAATATCAGTCGGTCCATTCCTTCCAAAGTCTGGTCTACACATTGAATTGAGTATCCCAACGCCACATGTAGCTCTGATCCTTTCCCTCTCCTCTCATAAATTAACTAATGAAGTACTTGTCGTTTAATTTGTTCTAATTTAGTTTTTTAAGATTATTTTTTGTTTTGAAATAAGATGTTTTATTAGGTTTTGATAAAAGAGAGAGAAACAGGTAAATAAAAATACTATAAAATTAAAATATTATTATAATATAATTTTTTAACTTTATTTTTGTTTTAAAATTTAAAAAAGTTCAATTATTTTTTATATTTCATCTTAAATTTGAGAAAGTTGTAATTATTAGATAATAATTACATGAAAACGTTGAAGATTTAAAAATAAAAAATATTTATATTTGAGTGATGTTAAAGACATAAATAAGATGAGATAGGATGAGATCATTAATGTAATGAAATTTACCACTTAAATATACTACTTTTATCATGCATACTGAATAAGTTAGGCTTATCATGTTTGACCCAATTTATATAAGATTTTTAAATTAAAAGAATTTGTGGTATGGAGATCAGGAGACAAATGGCAAGAGATAGCAAGCTAAAAACCAAAAAATAAAAACAAAACAAAAACAAAAACAAAAACAAAACAAAAAACAAAAAACAAAAACAAATAAAAGTGGCCCCGGTGCATGGTTACCAATTAATTATGATCAGATCCTCGTCATGACTCCTTAATATATTTAGGTGGATTAATTATTTTATTTCCTTTATTAATTAATTGTCGCAATAAGTCGAATTAATTAATTAATCCACAGCCTATCGTAAACAATCAACTCATGAATGCTAGAGTAAATTAAATATATTTCAAGACTTTGTCAAGGATATGTTGAGAGAAAAATAGTATATTCTATGATCGGCCATGCATGAAAAATACAAATTCTTAGAAATATTTAAAGGGATCTATAAAATATTGCTTTCCTCCACTTAGACCAAGCTCTGATATATATTTGTTCTCGTACGTCATGGCCGGCTCACGTATATACGTTGCGTTAATTATATTTTCCTAATTCAAAGTTTTAACCAAAATTTTATTTTAAAAAAATATTATTTTTCTATTTTAATTACGTACCCACCCGCGGCCTAATTTCTAAATCACCGTATATCTCTTCGTTTTTTTTTTCCCCTATTCTATTAATTAACTAATTTTGTTAAAATTATATTTTTAAGATTTTGTTGTATTTTTAACCATCATTTTTTCACAATCTATTTATTCTCAAAACTAAAACTTGTATTTTCAACTACGTACGTATATACGTACATACTGTTGGTATTTTTTAATAAATAATATTTATCTATAACGTTTCTCTCTTTTAAATTGGTTGTTTTAAATGTTTCAGTTGCTCAATTATTTTCTAAATGCTCATTATCATCCGTTTTAACAATCAAGCCGTTTGAACTTTAATTTTATCCGTTAATTTCTTACCGGCTCTTTGTTAATGCTCCCTAAGTTTCAGCCGTTGGTTTTTCTTTAATATTTGGTAATGGCCGTTTGTTCATTGTACCGTTTTGGGGAAGTACGTTACTTTATTCTATCATGTCATTGCATCCTTATGAGTGTTTTTGAATTGTTTTAAATTGTTTTAAATTGAATGAAAGTTGGCATCCAGAGGATAGTGGTGATTCAAGGATAGTTCTCTTTCTTTTTCTGTACGTACGAAGTTAGTATTATTTTCTTTTCAAAAAATACTATCTTGCGGTTAAGTACGAGAGAGTAATATAGTTTAGAGAAAGTGATATAAGAATAACAAGTTTAGTGAATATATATTTTTGAGAATATTTCCAGATAAAAGTAAGGTGTTCTTTTGAGTGGAGCTTTGGGCTCAACCACTTGTGCAGAGTAGGCTTGAGTCATACGATGATCAGTTGGGCTGTTGTATCCTGGAGGAGTCAAGTCAAGAAGATTTCTGCTGCACCGGTTTATTTGAGATTTTGTACACCGCAGAGGGCTTGAATCTCCTTAAAGAGAGCGATATTTCTGTACCTTAGTTCAAACTGGTTTCGTCTTAATTTTTATTTTAATTGTAATTTTTATTATATTATTGTGTATTTCACCAACAATTTTAAGGAGATTCAACCATGGAGCCTACGACTGAAAAATCCACGGAAAGCATTGGAGATCTTAACAAGCCCTTTCGGTTCAAAGGAGCTTATTTCAAGAGATAGAACTGCAAGGTGCTCTTCTATCTAAGCCTTATCAACGTCTCCTATGATCTCACTGCAAAGAATCCTAGCAAGATTACTACCGAGAACATGACTGAAGCACAAGTGAAAGTTCATAAAAAAAAGATTGAGAAATATACCAAAGATGAGTATAACTGTCGATGCTATCTTTTAAATTGTCTTGCTGATCAATTTTATGATTACTACAATACTACTTACACATATGCGAAGAAAATTTGGAAAGCTTTACAGAGTAAATACGATACGGAAGAAGTCGGAGCGAAGAAATATGCAGCAAGTCGCTTCTTTCGATATCAAATGGTAGATGAAAAATCCGTTGCGGAGCAAGCGCAAGATTTTCAAATGGTTGTAGCTGAAGTTCGATCCGAAGGTATCAAGATTGGAGACAATCTAATTGTTTATGGCATCATCGACAAGCTACCACCTTCGTGGAAAGAGTTTCAAAAGTCGATGTGCCATAAACAAAAAGAGACCTCTTTAGAGACATTAATCACACGTATTCATGTAGAGGAGGAAGCAAGAGGCCAAGATGATTTGGTATTTCAAAATGGTAATGAGGATACCATGACAAAGGTAAATTTAATTTCTGAAAGTGGTAGCTTGCCCAAAGGTCAAAATACAAGAAATAGTTTTTTGAAGCCGCAAAGAAAAGATTTCAAAAAATTTAGTAGACCTCACAAAAAAGGTTTTCAAAACCAAAATGATAAGAACTATGGACCCCCTTCACAAAATCAAGCATGTTTTGTCTGTGGCAAATTTGGGCACTTTGCTGGAATTTGTAAGTTTCGAAAGCGAGATAATAATCCTCAAGTTAATATAACTGAGGAGCCGTTTGTAGCAATGGTCACAGACATTAACATGGTTCAATTTGTTGAAGGGTGGTGGGCAGATTCTTGTGCCAATAGGCATGTCTGCTATGATAAAGATTGGTTCAAAAAATTTACTCCCTTTGAAAAAAAAAAGACTATAATGCTTGGTGATTCAAGTAAAACCGAAGTTCTTGAGAGTGGTGAGGTTGAGTTGAAATTCACCTCTGGACGTATATTGATGTTAAAAGATGTTCTCTATACACCGTCTATGAGGAAGAATTTGATGTCGAGTTTTTTACTCAACAAAGCGGGCTTCAAACAAACTATAGAATCTGATCAGTATGTTATTACAAAAAATGGAATTTTTGTGGGCAAGGGCTATGCTTGTGATGGGATGTTTAAATTGAATATTGAGAATAAAGCATAGTATGTTTCTTTTTATGTGCATTATTTTTTTTAAATATTTTGGCACACTTGCTTATGTATTCCTCAGATTTTGGAATAAAAAATAGCAGTTTATTTTTCTTCATATTGGAATAAAGTGATTTTTGAGTAAAGAGTATTTTTTATGAAAAGAAAATTTCTGTTTAAATCTAAAAATTAGTGGGGGTCAAGTTTTTAGAAAATAATATCTTTTTTAAATATTTGGCTCCAACGGTTTTTTTTCTATTCTTTGAGTTTTTGAGAAAAGCCATAAATGGTGACCTCTTTGGTAACTGATGCATGTTTACGGAAAAAACTTTTCAAGCGGCAAACAATTTGGTATATATTAAAATCGGATGCTTTTATGTTTGTTGCCATTTGGTTTGTTTAAAACGTACATTGTATTAATTCTTTGGACTGTTTTTGGCTGTATTGTTATTTCTTGAGCCGTTTTAGATTTAAAGTGCTTTATTGAATGATTTGGCTGCCGTATATTTTATTGCTAAGTCAACTATGAAGTTGAACTACGCGCTTTGGCTTCAATAGAAAGCAAATCTGATGAGAGATTTATTTCCTTGTGAAAAAAAAAAATCAATTAATTTATTGTGATAGTACTACTATAATTGATAGGATACAAAACTATTATTATAATGGTAAATCTAGATCATTTAGAAGAAAAATACAGTATTGTGAGATTTCTTCACTGATGGTATTATTAATATGGATCCACTATACAAATTTTTGACAAGAGAAATGATCTGGAATACATCGAGGGGAATGAGATTAAAACCCATAATTCAAGAGCCATGTATGAGGATACCCAACCCGGAGACCAGAGATCCTGAGAACTGGGTTCAATGGGAAAAACGAATCATATGATGGTCATAAGAAATGCACTGTTATTTTTATTTCTCATTCCTATGATGTGAGTGCATTTATCCTGTAATGTTGTGGAGGATGAGTTTTTGAAAGAAACTCTTAATGAAATTATGTAGCTCTTATGAGTAGGGTGTAAGAATTACAGGAACACCCTTGACAGATTTCACCTATGTGAGTGTGAGAGTGGGGCCGCTCTCTATGAGATTTGGGTTTACTCTCAAATACACTCATGAAACCGGGATGAGCACAAGGCCGTAATGTGCTGGCTAATAAAGCTTATGTCAACACCTGGATTTTTATGTGTGAGTAATAATTCTTTATTTCCCTTAAACAGTCATAGTTCAAGTCTGAGACTACTACTGACTCTGGAGTAAAGGTTGTTATTTCACTAAGTGAGGGTTCAATGCAGAGCACACCTTCATGATGCATAATAATCCTTCTTCATCTGGAAGTATCTCTCTCATATTATTATTTATATTATTTTTAAAAAATAGTGGGCGAATGTTGATATTTTTTAATAAATAGTATTTATCTATAACGTTTCTCTCTTTTAAATTGGTTGTTTTTAATGTTTCAGTTGCTCAATTATTTTCTAAATGCTCATTATCATCCGTTTTAACAATCAAGCCGTTTGAACTTTAATTTTATCCGTTAATTTCTTACCGGCTCTTTGTTAATGCTCCCTAAGTTTCAGCCATTGGTTTTTCTTTAATATTTGGTAATGGCCGTTTGTTCATTGTACCGTTTTGGGGAAGTACGTTACTTTATTCCATCATATCATTTCACCCTTATGAGTGTTTTTGAATTGTTTTAAATTGAATGAAAGTTGGCATCCAGTGGGTGGTGGTGATTCAAGGATAGTTCTCTTTCTTTTCTGTACGTACGAAGTTAGTATTATTTTCTTTTCAAAAAATACTATCTTGCGGTTAAGTACGAGAGAGTAATATAGTTTAGAGAAAGTGATATAAGAATAACAAGTTTAGTGAATATATATTTTTGAGAGTATTTCCAGATAAAAGTAAGGTGTTCTTTTGAGTGGAGCTTTGGGCTCAACCACTTGTGCAGAGTAGGTTTGAGTCATACGACGATCAGTTGGACTGTTATATCCTGGAGGAGTCAAGTCAAGAAGATTTATGCTGCACCGGTTAATTTGAGACTTTGTACACCGAAGAAGGCTTGAATCTCCTTAAAGAGAGCGATATTTCCGTGCCTCAGTCCAAACTGGCTTCGTCTTAATTTTTATTTTAATTGTAATTTTAATTATATTATTGTGTATTTCACCAACACATACTCATCTATTTTAACTTGTATTTAACATTATTCATCATCACTTAATTGATCTCAACGATAATATTTTACTCATGTTCAAGAATCGAGAGTGAACTGAAAGTTCGAAATTTAGAACAATCTTTGTCAAGGCCATGCATGCAGACGTTGAGAGGAAAAGACTATGATTGGTTGGCGCCCATGATAAAGAAAATCGAAACATTATTTATTTTTTACAATATTTTCTTAATTTGGACTTTGTCAATTCCAGAGGTTGAGATGAAAAGTTAATTACTCATATATATATATATATATATATATATATATATATATATATATCTACACTCTACATGACGGCCGGCCCCGGGAAAATAAAGCTTCTTCATTAATCATTTCCTTTTTTTAATCAATAAACTCCGTTCGATCAAACCCCAAAGATCATTTTTTAAAATAAAAAGATCGATGACTTGAAAAAGTTAGATAACCCAAAGTACTACACGACCCTACTAAATTAAAGCCTGAACCAATAATTATTATCAGCCAATAATCACTTGTTGAAAAAGTCTCTGCTTCATGAGTAAACATAAGCTATTGGGTGATACTTCTAAAACAATTAAGGGGGACAAAGTAATCATCCATATGAGTTTTTGTATTCCTATTTTCAGCTTTTTTGTGATGATTTCTAAGAGCAGAGAAAAGCACATCATGAATCTTTGTCTTCGGAGATCACCTAGTTATTGATGATTTGGAAGTTCATCCAAAAAAAAAAAGTTATAACCCATCTTTGAGTCTATTTATTTGAGGTCAAGTTTACGTATGAACTCTTGTTAGAAGTCTATATTGAGCCATCTACTCTGGCCTCCACATCACAAGCAATCCAGCAAGGCTCATCCACATCAGCAACTCTTCCAGAATCTTTAGGGATAACGTAAATTAGGATTATGTGTATAACACTTCGTATTTTAGTGTATTTTTACTGAATGATTATTTTTATTTATTCAAAAAATTTATTCTCTTATTTTAAAATTGTTGGATTTTAGTGGGTTATTTTTATGATTTTTAGTTTGTGAAAATTATATTTTAAAGTACTTTCTTATTATTAATTATTGTTATACGTTTAAAATCTCTTTATTCTAAATTAATTACTGTGGGATTTAATTATTTTAATTTCACTTTACCATTATGTTTAAATTATTTTATTTAACTTGTGGTTTTGAAATCGTTTCCGTTGGATCATTTTTGTGACCCAAATTATGAGGATTGGACCTCATTTATTTCCCTATATTTTTTCTTTTCCTCTTTTCTTTTCTTTTTCTTTTTCTTTTTCTTTTTCTTCTCCTCCTTCAGCTTCCTTCCTGCGCGAGCCCCCTCCCTCTCTCTCTCCCGTGCGTCCGTCGTCCTTACTCAACCAATCGCCATCGCGCCACCGTGCCCGACACCGCCTAGTCCACTGCCTCCCCCACCGGCCGGAGACACCACCCCACCAATCTCAGCCTCTAACTCGCTACCAATAGCCCCCACGCACCATACCAAGCCGCAACGTTCTCTTCACTCCAGTGCCGCCGTCGCGCCACCTCCGGCCACCATTTCTTCACCACTTCATCCTCGACCTCCAAGCAACCCAATGGACCCAACCCCAGCTCTGATCTGCCACCGGTGAAGCTCCACCATCCACTTTTCCGTTTTGGGCTTTTTGGTCTTCTACTACCGCCCACGCCGCCACCCACGGCCAACCACCACCACCACTAGCTTCACTGACCTCCCTAGGCTCTACCCTATCAATCTTGGGTCTTTGTTTGCCTCCGTTTGAAAGTTGGTATTTGTGACCCACGGCCACAGTGTATTTTACACTGTTGCGTTGCTCAGACGTCACTTCTTGCAGCTTCGTGATCCTTCGGAAATTGCTATATAGCACTGTAAGTATTTCTCCAAAGAACTTTCGTGATTTAAATGTATTTTTGCACTAACTCATTTCACTGTATTTGTTGAACATGCCGGACTGAGTCCGAGGAGTTCGGGGGTCGGATGGATTTTTGAGTGGAGTTGTTTGGTTGGATTGATTGGATTGGTTATTGGTTATTGATGGTTGTGGATTTGGGTTGGTCCATGTACATTTCATTATTTCATGCTTGATCATGTTTGTAAAGGAAACTGGGTTTTCGCGTATTGCATTCATGTTCATGTGTGATTTGGAAAATTGTGATTTCATGTGTGAGAAATGATTTGAATATGCTTGAAATGTTTGGATTGAATGGTTTGAGAAAAAGGGAAAGAGACTGTAGGGATGGTGGTAAGCAAGGACGGCGGTAGAGTCCCGCCTGCGATTCCCGCCTACGGTGTATGCAGTAGGGATGGTGGTTGTGTCCCGCCTGTGATTCCCGCCTACGGTGCATGCAGTAGGGATGGTGGTAAGCAGGGATGGTGGTAGAGTCTCGCCTGTGATTCCCGCCTACAGTGCTCTGATATGTACCCATTGTGTGAAAAAGAACTGTAGGGATGGTAGTAAGCAGGGACGATGGTAGAGTCCCGCCTGTGATTCCTGCCTACGGTGCACACGGTTGGGATGGTGGTAAGCAGGGATGGTGGTTGTGTCCCGCCTGTGATTCCCGCCTACTGTGCACGCGGTAGGGATGGTGGTATAGTCCCGCCTACAGTGTCCGATAAATGGTTGAGTTTTGTGTAAATCATTTTCTGGGAAAATGTTTTACGGATATTTTGGGCCAAATGAGATTTTAGCGTGTGTTGGAAATAATCATTTTCGGGGAAAATGATGTTTTGAGAGAAATGCATATTTTTTCATATACATGTATGTTAGTTGCATTTAATGCATTTTTATTACGTGGTTATTTTGGGTTATACTTACCTGCGGTACCATTTTGTGGTAATGCAGATTTTGATGCAGATGAAGAGGATGAGGGCGAGCCTGAGGAGACGGCTCCGCCCGAGGAGTGATCTGGGATCACTTGCTTGGTTATTTGATTTTACTGTATTGTATTTTAATTTTGGATGACTGTATAACTACTTTTAAACCTTACAGATGTTTAGATTGTATTTAAATTCTGATACTTAGCTGACTAATCCGCTGCGTTATTTTTTTTGTACACTGTTGCATGTACACACACTGGCACTTCGTTGGGATGCGTGACCGTGTTGTCACTATCCTGGCGTCTCGATCCCCGTGTTTTTATATAAGGGGGATTAGGGGCACCACAATGTGTGCTCTTTGGTATTGATTGTAACAATTTTGGCAGAGCAATATAACGAACTCTGCTGCATTAAGGAATATTCTACTATGCTCGGCCACTGCTTGTAAAAATGTCTAGGAAAGTTTGTTAGGATTCCTTTCTGTGTTTAAATATACCACGTGTACTCCTCATGATTTATAATGAGAATATGCAAATATTTTCCTCTCTTCTACTCTATCATGGTATCAGAGCAGGAATACGACTAACGTCTCCTCCTCATGGCCAACGATAACTCTTCTTCTGAAAACGACCCCTCCCCACCTTCCAACTCCTAAGCAACTTCACTCATATTGTCTCGGTTAAACTAAGCTCCGATAACTACCTTCTCTGGCATGCACAGAGTATTCCATATCTCCATGGCCAAGAGTTCTTCCACTTCATTGATGGTTCTTTTCCACCTTCTCCTTGTTGTAAAATGTTTTGCAAAACACACACACACATCAACGATGACAAATAAAATAAAAGCAACACAATCATGAACACGATGCATAATATACCGGGTTTGACAAATTGTCTATGTCCACAGAGCTGTAGAAATCATATTAACCAGAGGAGATTACAATCCCTCTATCTCAACTCACACTCTCTAGGGTTTTTTGCTCTTTCACACAATATGCACTCACTAGATAATTTTTCTCTTTCAAGATATGTTTAAGGCTGTATAAAACAAGTCTAATATGATATATTTATAGCAAACGGCACTGGAAATCCTAATCTGGCAAAATCTGTGTATTTCGCTCGAGTGGCCTATCGAGCGCGTCGCGAGCGAACAACCCAATCAACATTGGCTCGAGCGGGTGTTGAGCGAACACTAGGTTTTGTGTCTCGCTCGAGCTCACTGTCGAGCGGGACTCGAGCAAACTCTCAGACTTGAGCTTCGCTTGAGCCCAGTGTCGAGCGCATGTCGAGCAAATTTCGCTCGAGCGCACTATCGAACACACTTTTAGCAAACACATTTTTCAGCTCCAAAATCAGTCTCCACATACACCCCAACACTCCCCCTATTCTTCCCGTTGTCTCACCCTTTTCCTCTATCTCCCCCACTCCATAAACCAACCTTGTTGCGTACCTCTAGTGCCATCGAACTGACCAACTACTCCTCAGTGTCCTTTTGTCATCTCTTACAGAACTCATTCTTGTCCAAGTTATTTCTTCTCACACCTCCCGTGAACTATGGGTCACTCTCGAAACCATGTTCACCTCCCAATCTCAGGCCAAAATATTCCAAATCCGGCATCAACTTACAAATCTCAAAACAGGCTTTCTATCTATGACCGACTACTACCGAAAAGTTCACCTCCTTTCTGATACAATGACAGCTGCCAGGGAGCCTCTTCATGACTCTGAAGTTGTCTCCTACCTCCTCAATGGACTCAACTCTGAATTTGAATCATTTGTCATCTCCGTCACTACACGAGCCACCCCCATAAGCTTAGCTAAGCATTTCAATCTTCTTCTCACTTTTGAAACTCGCACCTCTCTTAACTCCATTCAACAAGGTCTTTTACTCAATCCCTCTGCCAATCTCACCACCCATTTCTTTCATCGTGGAGGACGCAGTGTTTTTCGTGGTGGTCAAAATGGAGGTCGTGGTGGTCAAAATCATGGTGGTCGCACTTCTCATTCTTCTCCTTCTCAACAAACTAGCAAGCCAACATGTCAAGTGTGTAACAAGGTTGGGCATGTTACTTTGCAATGCTACCACCGCTTTGATCAAGCATATCAGTACGGGCCTCCAAGATCTCTTTCGGCTCACTACAGTAACTCTCATTCTCTCTCAGACCAACAATGGTACCTGACTCAGCGGCAACCAACCACCTAGCTTCTGATCTTCAGAACTTTAAACATCTCGGCAGAGCAATATCTTGGCCCAGAACAAATCAGAGTAGGCGATGGCACTAGTATTCCCATCACTCATATTGGTAATTCCCAACTCCCTACATCATCTTCTAAATTTTTACTTCGTAATTTACTACATGTTCCTCAAATCACAAAAAATCTAGTCTCTGTCCATCAATTTTGCCAAGATAACGGTGTTTTCTTTGAGTTTCATGGTTCACATTTTTTTGTGAAGGACAAGCAAACAGGGACTCCCTTAATCCAAGGACCAACACGTAATGGACTCTACCTATTTCCTCCGCCTGTCATCCCTAAGTCATCTTCGGTTGCTCTTGTTGGTGAAAGAACTGCAATAGCTCAATGGCACCATCACCTTGGTCATCCATCTCTTCAGATTGTCTCTCACATTCTACGCACCAAGTGTTTACTGTTTCTTCCCACTCAGCCTAGTTTCTTTTGTTCTACTTGTCCCCTTGCCAAGTGTCGGCAATTGCCATTTAAGACTTCTGTTAATCGGTCTTCAGGACCTTTGAACTTAATTTTTGTAGATGTTTGGGGTTCATCCCCTTATATATCACATGATGGTTTTCGATATTACATTTCCTTTGTTGATGACTATAGCTGATACACTTGGTTTTACCCCCTCGCCTTTAAGGGTGATGCAACATCTACTTTTTTGTTATTTCAAAAACATGTTCAAAGATTACTCAATGTTAAAATTAAAATTGTTCAAAGTGATTGGGGCGGTGAATTTTAACCCCCACTCGCGTCCTTAATTCCCAAGGCATTGCACATCGACTTTCTTGCCCTCACACTCACCAACAAAATGGTGTGGTTGAGAGAAAGCATCGTCACATCGTTGAGACTAGTCTTGCTCTTTTAGCAACGGCATCCCTTCCCTACAAGTCTTGGTCGGACGCGTTCCACACTACTGCATATTTAATAAATTTTCTTCCATCTACATCTCTCCAAAACAAATCACCTTACCTATTTCCTTTCAACAAAGACCACAATTACTCCTCTCTTAAAGTTTTTGGTTTCGAATGTCGGTCCAATCTTCAGCCCCATAACAATTACAAGATTAATTTTTGCTATTTCTTGTCTTTTTCTTGGATATAGTCCCATTCATAAAGGCTATAAGTGTCTACATCTTCCCTCTAACAGAATGTATATATCCCGTGATGTTTTCTTGAATGAAAATTCCTTCTCTTACTCTTCCCGTTCAACGTCGGGCCTCATTGCTACTCGACCCACATGCACAGCCTTACCCATTACGTTGCCTTCTATTATGCGCCCAACTCCATCAACTTCAACCAACAACCCCAACTCTACTTCCAACCCAATCTCTACACCTGATATATCCCCTACGTCTCATCAAACAAACCCTTCTCTATCTTCAACCTCCAACTCGCCGTCTCTTAACTCTACCTTAGAATCTCCTTCTAATCCCCCACCACCTCCACGATCTCCCATCGTTACATAGTAAAAAACCAACACCTTCAGGCCCAAACAGCTCAACCATGGTCACATACCTTACCCCCTCCCTGTTGGTGCCTTTCCGCCTCTTTTGATGTTCTCGAAGACCCTGTTTACTACACCAGTCGACTCTCTGAGTGGCGCAACACCATGAGCAGAGAGTTTCAAGCCCTCTTCCAAAGTAAAACATGGACCCTTGTTCCCCCTCCCCCTTCCTTTAACATTGTTGGTTGCAAGTGGGTTATCCGCACAAAACATCATGCTGGCGAGTCCATAGAACAGCACAAGGCACGCTTCATCGCCAAAGGGTTTCATCAATTGCAAGGCATCCTCAAAAAATATGCTTATAGTTGTCATCAAGTTGGACAATCAGGTCTCAAAGATTTCATGCCATCATTGGAGCCATATGCTAAGATATTTAGAGAAGGAAACATATGTAATGGTAACTACAAATAATTAGCAGAAAACAAGAGAAAACTACAGGACCAACCAAATATAAGCGAAAATTTTAATGAAGGAAGAATCGAAGGGAGCACAGACAATTGTCCATACAAGAAGCAAACCTTAAATTGGATGTGAAAATTCCAGGAGAAAGAAGGGGTTTCCCAAGTGAAAGATAGGCACTCGAGCACTACAAAACAATACAAAGAATCCTCGTAGAGGCAGGTATTGGCGTTTGCTCAATCCATATTTAGGATCTCACGAGCCCAATATAGACTCACTGACTAAGAAGCACCAATTCCAGAAATTGGGAGACAAATCAGGAAGAATTCATAATTTTTCAGTCTTAGCAAGGTAAATGAGAAGCACTAATAGCATATAAGCGACTAGGATATTCTTCTATCATTAAAGCCAATATTTCACCAATTGATCTAGATTCAATCAAGAAAAGAGATCAGTCATCTGCTGACTCAAACTATAAATAATTAATTATCTAATTCACGCGGACGTCAAAATTCATAGCTTTAAACTTTTGCTTGAATCTTAACTGCTATGAAATACACACAACGTATATACGAGTACACACAGAGGACTGAACTCAACTAGAGCAAACAGCTGCGTTAATCCCCACTAATCAGAGATTTTTGTTCTTTGCAAACGACACCGCACGGATCGAGGCATTGATCAAGATTTTTGAATTTAGAGCTACATTTCAACCATGCACGAGTAAGCAGATCCGAGAGGGCAGAGAAAGAAGCAGAGTGTGGCAAATGTGGGAAAACGACTCACGGTTTTGGTCCGATCTGTGAAAGGACGGAGTCTCTGCCTCCGATCTCAGACACTCAGGTTTCTGTTGCTTTCAGGCTTAGGCCTTGGGCCTTGTGGACGATGGTCCTCTCTCTTGTTATCGAGCTGTGAGTGTGTGTGTGAATGTGTCTGTCTGTCTCGTAAGTGCGCTTCTGTGACACGAGGAGCTGTGGCCAGGGGGATGCGACACGAGCTGCCAAGAGCTGCGGGAAAGGAGATAAGAGTTGCCCAGAGCTACGAGAAAGGAGCTGTGCGGGAGATAGGGAGGGATGAAGGAGATAGAGCCGCCGGAGATAGGGAGGGAAGAAAGAGATAGATGATGGAGATAGGGAGGTAACAAGGAGACATGGCCGCGGGAAGGAAAGCGTAAGGGAGCCGTGCGGAGTGACCTCAGAAAATGATTAAATATTCGATTTGATTGAGCTACGCTTCAATTCAAATAGGACTTGAGTTTTGAAATTATTGTAGCTCATCTTGTAGATAAAATTTGTTTAGCTAATTTAATGTAGATAATTTTTTCTTCACATTAGTTAAAGAATAATACTATGTACAGTCTCTAAATAAAGATTGTATATATAAGTCTAATCAATTTTATCTTTAAATTTTTTTAAAATTACAATAATATTCTTCTCAAAATGATATTTTTTTTATTTAATGAAATATTTACATATGTAATTTCTAACTGGAGATTGTAAATAAAATTTCTATTAATTAAATTATAACTTCCACTCGCCTTTGCCAGTACTCTAACCCCCAAATCTAATAAGAATTATTTCTCTAAAGCAAAATCAGCTGAGTCTTATTCGTTTAAAAGAATTTTATTGGATTTTCAATTCCTATATATAAATATATACACACACATATATATTGCTCTTTGGAGTTTCAAAATTTGCAAAAATGTATTTTCTGTCTAATTTTTGTTAATAAACATTTCGCTTCTAATTCATTTGGACTTTTAAAATTTCTCGTATTGTTTATTAAAATTTCAATTGTTTATAAAATGATAGATCAATAATGCTACTTGATCATTGGATGCTTACTGTTCAGATGACCCTCTTAATGTACGTAGCATCACTGCGTGATGACACTTGATTTATTAAAAAACTAAAAAAGATTTAAAACACAAACACAAAAGGTGTAGAGGAAACTTAAGGTTTTAAAATCTTGAATCAAAATGCTACTCCATCAAAGAATATAGTAAAAATAAACTTACAGATTAACTAATGTGACTTAATATGATACAACATATTTACTTTATAGTAAAAGGAACGTTACAATATATTTATAAATTTATTTTTATAAAATAATTTTATAAATAAATTAGTATTTCTCTTTCCCATATGAAATTGTTGGAGAAGACACATTAGACGATAAAATGTTTCATATTTGATGCAGATTCAAGTTGTTATACATAAAGAAATATGACATTCTTTTATTGCGGACGAGGTAGTACTTACTCTCTATTTCTTATATTTCCCTATATGTATGCATATCTTTATTTGTATCCTAATATTATAAGACCTGATTTGTTCATATATGTTTTTTTCTTAAGTAATTGGGGTGTATTTTGAAGGCTGGGCGCAATGCTTGGGTGCGACAAGTACAACATAAAACCAGACCTTGTGT
Organism: Juglans regia; assembly: GCF_001411555.2. NCBI lineage: Eukaryota > Viridiplantae > Streptophyta > Magnoliopsida > Fagales > Juglandaceae > Juglans > Juglans regia. The sequence goes on along the minus strand of NC_049910.1, from coordinate 7,399,625 downwards.
CCCTTGCAAAGGTAAAGTTGGGATATAATTAAACCCAGAGATAGAACCTCAAATCCCAGGCCCTTTCTTCTGCATATATGTCCATTGGAGCTGTACTTGTGAGCCCCGAAGTATCAGAAGTCATACATGCATTGAACACTCCTGAGTCAGTCTCTCAAGTTGATGGTTATTTAGTATATGATCGTATATGCTTTCTCTTTCAGGTTTTTCTCTCATAAGATGGATTTACTTAATCTGGACACCCAGTATCAGTATCCTGCATCATTGCAATAGAAGCGCTTAAGATCTACAAGTGTGTTCTTTTCTTCTCATCCAGTTTTACCTGTTCAAAGTTCTACTTCATAGTTCAGTTTAATTACATATATTGCATTTGAAGACCGTCAAAGATGGACTAAATAGGACCTGATGGAGTTGCATCTTGTCCTACAAATTCTTCATACAATGGTGGGTTACGGCCTGTATACGCAGATATATATATATGCAATGACATATATGAATATATTCTTGATTTTGGGAACGGAGTTTGCAGATAACAAGTTGCCTAATGATCCATTCCATCCAGAACGGGGCAAGTTCCATCTTAATTTTGTTTCTTCAAGTTTACTATATGAATCTATTTATTTATTGAGGGGATAAATTGGTTAGATTACCTATAATTTCTTTATTCAACTAGGTTAGAACATGATCTTGTACGTAGATCTACTTAAAGATTGTCATGTTGTGATTATTCACTACATCATTGAACTTAATATATGGTTGAGATAGACAAGCATATTGCTTAGGTTTTTTCCTCCTAATATTTTCTATCTCTCAATCTTATACATCTTGATGATATGTATGTATTGCAGGGATAGGCTCTTATTTTGGAGCACTATGTGAGAAGCATGGAATGTTAGCACGTGTAGCAGTAGATAACATAATGGATTAGAAGATCAAATAAGAAATATTTGATTTTGCAAAAGAAAAAGTTTTTAGTGGATTATTTAGAGATATATTGGAAGGAATAATAGACTTGTGAGCATTGGGCTCCGTTTGGTGATGTTGAGACGAATTTAATATACATTAGCAATTCTATTACTTATGAGTAATTTCTTGGAATCAGAGATTGCTAAAGTTCTCTCACAAAACTATATTTTTTTCCCTACTCCTTGTGCTCTGTCTTTGCTGTTGCTGATTATACATTTGCATTATAGACATGTATAGCCTGTTTTCATAAGAAAAACGCATTGAGATTTGTGACTAAGAAAAAATGGCAACTAATGAAAAAGTGGTTACAAAAAAAAAGAATCTAGTCTGTTTTGGATTATATGACTGACATTCTATTGCAACTTATTCTTCCTAAATCTGTGTCCAATGCATTATTACATTGGTGTGAAATGGTAATTCTAATGATTTTCCAATATGATTGGAAGTTTTTGGGTCTCATGAAAATCAAATTCTGAAGTTCTAAATAGCAATAATTTTCAGCTAATAAGCATTTACGGAAAAGCGCTGAGGGCTACTGAAGAGAGGGTGAAGGAACTCAAGTCTCAGCAGAAATAGTTTGTTGCTGATAATGCCGAAAAATCATCTTGCTTCATGTAAAGCAACATCAATTCTCTTAGTGAGTTGTGAGACAGATGGTATTAAATAAAGCATCCAAGTTATAACCTGTGAGAATTTATCTTTAGTTTGATTTCTCTGCATCTTTTCCTAATCCGGTTCTTCAAATTTAGATTTAGCTGACTCAGCAGGCAACTAGAAAGATCATGCCCATGGCATGTGACCATAACATGGGGAGAGATAGATCTAGTTGCTAAGAGTTAGTTGCTTCACTCCTCTCATCAAAGTTATTTGATGATTTTTGTGGATTTGATTAATTAATTGTTCCAGATATCCTTTCACAAGGGGTTTAGATGGCACAACAACCTTGGTCTCTGGTGGGTTTAAAGCACCCTTGTCATTCTCGAGAAGTGAGTTCCATTGGGTGGATTCAGTCTCTGAGGAAAATATATAGTGGTGTTGGCTCTTTTAGCAGATTTGTGGTTTCTTGAGGGTTTGACCGTGAGAGAACGAAAAAGAAGTGAAAAAACTGCACAACACCCAATTAAGCAATAGACCTTGTAATGGTAGATAAACATTCAAGCGATCAATGGTCACCTGAGCCTGATGGTCTTCTTTATAAACCAAGATGTTATGTAGCTTATTTTTTTAGCAGTTCATGAAGCTCGTAACTTTCTTTGATCCTTTGAGCATGAAGAACATGGTCTAAATTTGTGAGGCCTATTACGCCAAGGGTTTTGTTGCTTTTAGCAGGTTGACAATCTTCATGATTTGGCAAGATTTAAAAGGTGAAAAAAGCCGAAGGTGGCTATTAAAGATAAATATAAAGAGGAGTTGATTTCTTCTTTTGCTGCAAACTCTAAACAGCAGTAGAAACCCAGAGGGTAATATAATATGGAGGATATGTTTTAGTTCTTTGATCTTCTTCTTCTTTTTTTCCCTCTCTGCGGAGATCAGATCGTAGGGCAGCTTGAGGAACCATTTTATTCGTGTATAAAAATAGATGCTTATGAAAACGAAAAGAAAATTAGTGGACGTTTATACTTTATACTACCATATATAAGATTATCTTTGTTAAATAACGAAAAATGCAGCTAAACTTTTGATATCTCTGGTTCTTGATGATGAGATAGCTTTTTCTCCGGTCAAGAGCTCAACAAGAACAACACCAAAACTATAAACGTCACTCTTATCTGTAAACTGGCCTGACCAAAAATACTCAGGGTCTACATATCCAAAAGTTCCATGTACTAGTGTGCTTAGATGAGTTTGATCGATAACAACAGATCTTGAAATTCCGAAATCTGCAACTTTTGCTCTATACTTGTCATCTAAGAGGATGTTTGTAGACTTAATGTCGCGATGGTAAATTGGTGAAGAAGCTGCTGAATGCAAGTAGAAAAGAGCCCCTGCTGCTTCTATAGCAATTCGTAAACGCATATCCCATGTTGGTGGAAACTCCTCATTTTGGCCATTGAGATATTGGGCAAGAGTTCCATTAGGAATGAATTCATAAACTAGAAGCGGAACTTCTGTTTCCAAACAACAGCCAATCAACTTAACCACATTCCTATGATTAATTTGTGAAAGAATCACGACTTCATTTATGAATTCTTGAAGTTTCACTTCATCAATTACGTTGGACTTTTTTATTGCAACAATTCTTCCATCAGCCAACATACCTTTGTAAACAGTGCCTTGTCCACCATGTCCAATTATTCTATCTGCACTAAAACGATCAGTGGCCTTCTCCAATTCCTTTGAATTAAACAGTTTGGTGTTCTCAACATTGTCTTTGTTGTATGTAGATAGTTGTTGCTCTAGCAGTAGTCCACCATTTCGTTTGAAAAACTTCTCCTTGCGTTTAATCCTCATGCTTTTCTTTATCACTTTGTATGACCACCATCCACCGGAAATCAGAAATAAGACACCAAGGCTTGCGCTAACACCTATATATTTGACTCAATGAGATAGAAAGATTACTCCTTGCAGTAGTACTATATAATGGTAAAATAATAAAATGGATGATTAAAAACATCGTGTGGTACTAGATAGACATGATTTCTATGAATGCTAGAATATTGCCCACTGATGAACTACTATGTTGTGCCAAAAGCATGCAGGTTCACATAAAATTGAATTAGAAGTACTCCAAAAGATGAATGATAATTAAACTGAAAAAAAAAAAATATAGCTTTCAGGTTGGAGAACTAACAAGCCTCATATGCTTCTTTATAAGAAGGTGGAAAAATCATGGGACCCACATGAAAAATTTATTTTTTACTGGTAGATATCACTTTTTTTCAAATGAAGTATGCGTGATTTGCACATCATAAAATAATATCTAACATTACTTAACAAATATGTAACCTCAATTGATTAAAACTAATATAAACAACCTAAATTCTACGAGTTCTTTAAAAATATAGTATAAGTATTTCTGAAAAAAAATGCAGTAGAGGCGTGAGAAACAATTATAAATCAGCAAGAACAAATCAGAAAAACAATATGAGAATGGTTTACAAGTCGTTTTTGGCTCAATTTTCCAAAAGAGGAATAAAAGAGAACATTGACATTGGACTAGCCAAATATCTTCATACTTTGGCATTGGACCATTACCAATGCTTGGACCGAGTATTTACTGTACTATAAATGCATAAGCTATGCATATAGATAACTTTAATATATAAACTGCATAGATATTGACTATCTAATTATATATATATTAATTAATTAAACCAACTTGATGAAATGATATGGGCATATCTCAATTTCATATATAAAAATATCTATATTTTAGACATTCATTTAACCATCTTCGTAGAAATAAATTGGAAGCTGACGTTAGCTTTCTTACGGATTAAATGGTAGTCTATATTGATAAGAAGAAAGTTGTTGAAATATTTAATATGGATGAGATCATGGATAAATAATATTCACTAAAAGTGGTAGGGTCTAGTTCAGTAGGCTGCGTTTGGATACTTAAATCATCTCAACCCATTTCATCTCATCATTATAATTTCTTAATTTCCACGTAAAATATAAGAAATAATTTAACTTTTTCAAATTTTAAAATAATAATATTAAAAAATAATATTTTAACAATATTTTATTCAATTTATCTAAAATTATTTTATCTTATCTTATCTCACTATCCAAACGAGCCCTTATAATTAGCATAATTAATGTTATTTTTACTATTTATGAGAATGTGGCTTCAATTTGTCAATACAAGAGACGGAAGACATACCAATGATTATGAATAGCTTGATGTTCTTAGCAGCGACACAACGGAAAGAACCTTCTGTGTTTTCACAGCGTGTATGATATGTACAATGGTTGAGGCGAGGGTCTGCACATTCGTCAATATCTGCCAATATTGTAATGGAATTTGTTAAAAAAAAAATAATGCTATCATGCTTGTTCAATTTATTCTATCATTTTGATTGTTTATGTATTTGATTTTTTTAAAAAAAAAATTCTTAATAGTTAAGGAAATAACTATTAGTGTATTTATATTTTTTTATTTTTTTAAAAAATATTTAAATATGATTAAAAAATATTTGAAATAAAAGGAAAAAAATATAATTTGCACTAGGTGGCACAATAAGTAGGCACTTGCAGGTGGTAGAGTAGCACCTCTCTAAAGAAAAATGCTAGTCTCACCGACAATTGGGTTCCGATTGGATCTCAACAATTTTCTTTTTACTTAATGATTAAGGAAGTGTTTCGTTAATAATATTGAATTGAATTTTTTTTTGTTAAAATATTAAAAAAAAAAAAAAAGAATAGGAAACAATTCGAGATTCATCCAAAAGCAGCCATTTTTAATATTGTTTCAGGTGACTCTTGCATGGTTGGACAGATTGAGTACTCCAAGTCCCAGGTTTTAATTTCATCTTAACATGTGCTTGCAAGCTTGTAAATTAGCAACTAGTGCCATATCCTTGAGGGAAAAAAATCTTCACACGGTGTTGTTTGAGTTTGAATTTGAATTTTAGGGTCTCAAGTAAAAGAAAAAAAGTGATACCAGAAGGGATATTTAAGCTTCACAATTTTAGTTAAGAGATAAAGTCAAGAAGAGATTCAGACTCCTAAGAAGAAGAGACTCATACTCCTAAGAGAGAGACGACTCAGCTCCTAATAAACGATAGACTTAGATTCCTAAAAGGAAAATGCTTCACAAGGTAAATTGAACTCTATCACTCCAAAGAAATAATCTCTATAAATAGTGCCCTACATGAGGTAACAAAAACTCAACTTGATTCACTTCTTCTTTACATATATTTACTCTCATATTACTATACTGACTTTGACATCGGAGACTTCATAGGGCAACCAGTGCCGCTCCTTTGTTTGTTCGTTGCAGGTGATCCGTGGGGTTGGTGGTGTAAAACACGTCCTCAACAGATACATAGTATGAAAAACCTTATAATATTTATTGATGTCTGTATAAATATTTAGGACAATGCTAGAGTGCAACTTAATGTGCACTCCAAATAAGCGCACCAGTGCAAATGAATTTTTTTTTTTTAAGTATTTTTTAAACATCCTTATTAAGAAAAGATTAAAAAAATAAATTAACTTTCTTAACTATTAAGAAAAAATAAAAAAAATAAAAAAATATTAGTGAACACATTTAATGAGTATATTTGAGAGTCGTATTATCATTTTCTAAATATTTAGGACAACATTGAATGAGTAATAGATATTATAGTACTATGACCCACTTCCTATATCTTGCCTACTACTTGAAGTCATTAAGGTTAGAGAACAATTTGAGAAACTTTAATCCCACTTGGATAGAGGGCTTGCCTCCTCATAAAAGGGGCTATGATGATTAGATTTGAAAAATCTTTACACCAAATAAGTATAAATCTTTTGCAAAGTCAAGGTTATGATCATGAGTTCTTCTACTAATCATTATCTGTATACTATATAAAAAAATAAAAACAAGTGTACGGTATATAGATATTATAGTACTCTGTTTTCCATGCATGATTTTTCTCCTTATTTTTTTTAAACTTCTTTTATAATTTTCAATAACGGTATAAATTATAAATTTAAGTATTTTACCGATGTGATAGTATCATTTCATAAAATAAAAAAAAATACAAAGATCTTTTTTTAATTATGAGTTTTCCATCTAATCTGAATTTCAATTTTTTTCATAACTGATCTCTTAGATCTAAATTAACATAATGGCGTAAAGTATCAATCAAAAAATAACTATGCTTATAAAATTGGTTTTACACTTTTGACTTTCAAATAAAAAAAACTTAATTGGAGTACTAAATAAATGGAGTAAATTAATATAGGTTGTTACGAAAGATAAATTTACCTTCACATCCTCCAAGAAGATACGCATTTACTCTGTAGCCATAATGGCACTTGCACGAAAAAGTAAGGTTTCGAGTGCCATTCCCAAGTAGATACGGATAATCCCGATAACAGAAATAGGTCGAGTTCTTGTATTCACGTGCCGTCGAGTTTTTCCGTATGGGAAGAGAATAGAAAGAAGTATTGTCTATCCCCCAATCCAATACCACTGGAACATACATGTTTGGATTCGGCTCTCTGTGAAATTGTTCTCAAACCAATTCTGGTCGACCAAAAATGCATAGTTGCAGTACTCACTACTACTTTTCGACTCCATAGTTGTATTGAATGCTTGGAGATTAGAAGGGATTGTAATTTGGCAACAGTTTGTGGAGTTGCAAAAACTTCCATTTGTGAATGGACCTCTGTCACAAGGGGTTGTGCACCCACTAAATGACAACGTGTCATCGAGCAAGGACCGCATTCGCAACGAGGCAGAGTTGTTGCAACCCATGCCAACGAAGCTATTCTCGTTGGCGGAGAAGGCGAAAGGACTTTTCTCTAACTCCAGATTATTTTTGCTGTTCGTGACATTGGTACAGTTTGAAAATATGGGATAGCTGACGCGAACTGTGCCTCGTAAATCTATGTTAATCTCCAGCACCTCCAGGTCGAACCTCTTCAAAAAGGGTTTTGGAAACCTATTTTTGCAGACTATTTCAAACCAATCTCCGACGTAGCAATCTTTTCCGATTCCAAAAGGGTATGGAATGCTAACGTTATTCCCACAGTCTTGTGGACATGAACTGCTTATTACGTTCGATGCTCCCGCGAATGCATTGACTGAGCACATGACTAACACAAGCATTCGAAACAGTAACATTTGCAATGCCATATAGATCTCTTTCTTTGATGATTATGATCAATTATTGAGGCCAAAGCCTCAGATCGGTTTATATTGTACTCTGCTCTTCAGATATTTCAAAGCTGGAAGTTGCCTATGGTTATACGAATATATAATTTCTATGAAAGTTGGCTACATAAGCTGTAGGAAAAGTCGGTCGTTTCAAACGTACTTACTGGTCAGAGAAAAGAAAAAAAAAATAGTTCCAAAATAATTAATGCTAATTAAACTTAATATCAGTCGGTCCATTCCTTATAAAAAAGTGGAATTTGACAAATTGATCAAGGATTCATTTGAGTACTTGTCGGACATAATTATAATTTCTATCTCTCAAATCTCTAATTAATGTTCACTCAAAGTCTGGTCTACACATTGAATTGAGTATCCCAACGCCACATGTAGCTCTGATCCTTTCCCTCTCCTCTCATAAATAATTAACTAATGAAGTACTTGTCGTGACTCAAGTTGCATTGAACTAACCATTACTGTCATAAATATATATATATATATATATATATATAATGTTAATAGCTAGGTCGGCTCTTACGCTAAGGGTCGTTCCGAGGCCAGGTTTGGATTCCAAGAATATTTGAAAGTATTTTGAGAATGAGTTGGTCTACCCTGCTGCCCGCTCATTTTGACCCATCGTTATTTTGTAAATTTTTTTTATTATTGTTTTATTCATATTTTTTTATTATTTTTAAATATTTTTAAAAAAATATACTAATATACTAATATACTTAAAATTATTTCCTTAATCACTAAGTAAATAATATAAAATTAGACAAGCGGTCAACTTGAGCAGTCAGAGGTGAAGTAGTTTTTTTCTTTGAAAATTTGTATGAGATTAGATTTTGAAAAATGAGAGAAAAAATAATCTGAGTAATTTTTTTTTTAAAGAAAATAAATATTGTAATATCGGAGTTTGTGAAAGTGAATAGATAAAATTGAAAATTTGTTTTAATTTAGTTTTTTAAGATTATTTTTTGTTTTGAAATAAGATGTTTTATTAGGTTTTGATAAAAGAGAGAGAGAAAAGGGTAAATAAAAATATTATAAAATTAAAGTATTATTATAATATAATTTTTTAATTCTATTTTTATTTTAAAATTTGAAAAAGTTAAATTATTTTTTATATTTTATCTTAAATTTAAAAAAGTTGTAATTATTAGATAATAATTATATGAAAAAGTTAAAGATTTAAAAATAAAAAATATTTATATTTAAATGATATTAAAGAAATAGATAAGATGAGATAGAATGAGATCATTAATGTAATGAAATTTACCACTTAAATATACTACTTTTATCATCCATACTTAATAAGTTGGGCTTATCATGTTTGACCCAATTTATATAAGATTTTTAAATAAAAAGAATTTGTGGTATGGAGATCATCCGATGATCTCCCGTAAAAGATCAGGAGACAAATGGCAAGAGATAACAAGCTATAAAAAAAAAAAAAAAAAAAAAAGAAGAAGGTGGCCCCTGTGCATGGTTACGAATTAACTATGATCAGATCCTCGTCCTGACTCGTTAATATATTTAGGTGGATTAATTATTTTATTTCCTTTATTAATTAATTGTCGCAATAAGTCGAATTAATTAATTAATGATCCACAGCCAATCGTAAACAATCAACTCATGAATGTTAGAGTAAAATATATTTCTAGACTTTGTCACGGATATGTTGAGAGAAAAATAGTATATTCTATGATCGGCCATGCATGAAAAATACAATTTTTTTTTTGTTTTTAGAAGAATCTCTTTCGACTTTGTCAAGGAGGAAAAGAGTACGTAGGCAAAATAAATATTTAAAGGGATCTATAAAATATTGCTTTCCTCCACTTAGACCTAGCTCTGATATATATATTTCATGTTCTCGTACGTCATGGCCGGCTCACGTATATACGTTGCGTTAATTATATTTTCCTAATTCAAAGTTTTGACCAAAATTTTATTTTAAAAAAATTTTATTTTTCTATTTTAATTACGTACGTACCCACCCGCGGCCTAATTTCTAAATCACCGTATATCTCTTCGTTTTTTTTTTTTCCCTATTCTATTAATTAACTACTTTTTTTTAAATTATATTTTTAAGATTTTGTTGTATTTTTAACCATAATTTTTGTTGGGTAAATCAGCACAGCGGAAGGGATAAAAGCGGTAATAAAAGAGTACACTCACGTACTCAGTGACACCAAGAATTTAACGTGGTTCGGCAACTGCCTACATCCACAGAAAAGAGCTTCACTAATAAATAGTGGAACACAAGAAAATATTACAGAGGAGGAGGATTACACTCCACTCAACTCAACTCTCTTCTTTTCTTTCAGAGCTCTCTCGACTCTCTCTCTTTTCTTTTCTCCTTGGGTGTGTCTGAAACTCTCGCCTGAAGCTTCAATTTATAGGCACCTCGCCTCACGTATGAATGCATTTATTTGCATTCAATGTAACTGCATTTACAGTTACTTGTTGAGGGTTGAGGGTTAAGCGCTGAGCAGTCATTGTTGACTGCTCAGGGCATGGATTCAACAATTCTCCCCCTCCATGCCCATTTACCTAGATGCTATCCATCCCAGCTATGTCTCTGCATAGCTCAAGCTTCTTACTTGTAACCACCTTCGTCAGCATGTCTGCTGGATTCTCTTTCGTATGGATCTTCACAAGCTTCAACAGCTGTTGTTCCATCGCTTCGCGTATCCAATGATAGCGGATATCAATATGCTTGGTGCGGGAGTGGTACATTGAATTCTTGCTCAAGTCTAGAGCACTTTGACTATCACAATGTACCTTGTAGTCTTCTTGACTAATTCCTAGTTCTTGGAGAAAACGCTTCATCCACAACATCTCTTTCCCAGCTTCCGCTGCGGCAATGTACTCTGCCTCTGTTGTGGATAAAGCAACACACTTTTGCAACTTGGACTGCCAAGAGACAGCTCCTCCTGCAAAGGTGAAGAGAAATCCCGAAGTAGATTTCCTGCTATCCAAATCTCCTGCCATATTTGAATCTGTATAGCTTTCCAAAACTGGTTTAGCTCCCCCAAAACACAAGCACATATTCGATGTACCTTTCAGGTACCTGAGAATCCACTTGACTGCTTCCCAATGATCCTTTCCTGGATTTGAAAGGAATCTGCTCACCATGCCTACAGCATGAGCAATATCTGGTCTGGTACAAACCATTGCATACATCAGGCTTCCTACTGCTGAAGAGTAGGGGATTGCTTCCATTTCTTCAATCTCTTTCTTTGAAGAAGGACACGAGCTCTTGCTCAATTTGAAGTGGTTTGCAAGTGGAGTTTTGACTGGCTTAGCATCTCCCATGTTGAAACGTCTAATGACCTGTTCAACATATTTTTGTTGTGATAGCCACACCCTTTTGACTTTCCTATCACGAACAATCTTCATGCCCAAAATTTGCTGTGCTGGGCCTAAGTCCTTCATGTCAAAGGACTTGGATAGTTCCTTCTTTAGTTTGTTAATCATGGACCTATCCTCACCAACGATTAACATATCATCAATGTAAAGGAGTATGACAAACTTGTCATCCTGGAACCTTCGAACATAGACACACTGATCTGCAACAAGTCTCTTGTAACCATGACTCATCATGAATGAGTCGAACTTCTTGTACCATTGCCTCGGCGCTTGCTTGAGGCCATAGAGACTCTTCTTCAGTTTGCAGACTAAGTGATCTTTCCCTGGAGCTGCAAACCCTTCTAGTTGCTCCATATAGATTTTCTCCTCCAAATCTCCATGGAGAAAGGCTGTCTTCACATCCATCTATTCGAGTTCCAAATTCAAGCTGGCTACCAATCCGAGTATGACTCGGATCGACATCATTTTCACCACCGGAGAAAATATCTCTTCAAAGTCGATTCCCTTCTTCTGCTGGAATCTTTTGACAACCAATCTGGCCTTGTGCTTCATCAGCTTTCCTTGGCCATCTTTCTTCAGCTTGAACACCCATTTGTTCTTTAGGGCTTTCTTTCCTTCAGGAAGTTTCACCAACTCATAGGTCTGATTTTTCTGCAAAGAACTCATCTCTTCTTGCATTGCCTGCACCCATAGGCTTCTATCAGCATGAGTTTGAACTTCCTGGAAGCTCTCTGGCTCCCCCTCATCAGTAAGCAGAATATAGTCTGATTCCGGATATCTCCTCGATGGAATCAGTAGGCGACCTCTTGCCGATCTTCTTGGTTCATCAACCAAAGGAGGTTCGTCACCATCTAACCCTTGTGGTGGTACACCAACTGCTGGTGGAGAGGATTCTTGCTCCCCCTGCTCGACACCCTGAGCTTCTTCTTCTGCTTCTGGATCTCGATCCTGCATATCCTCATTATCTGTGGCGGACTGTAATGGTGCAGGATTTGGAGTATCGGAACTAAGCTCTCTTGATGAAGCTTCAGTTCCTATGTTCTGGTTTTCATGGAACACAACGTCCCTACTTCTGACAATTTTCTTTGTCACTGGATCCCATAACTTGTATCCGAATTCTTCATCTCCATATCCAACAAAGATACATGGAGTTGACTTGACATCGAGCTTCTGTCTTAGCTCCTTGGATACGTGTGCAAAGGCTTTGCACCCAAACACTCTCAGGTGAGAGTAAGAGACATCTTTTCCAGACCAAACCTTCTTAGGAATTTCAAATTCCAGTGGTGCAGAAGGTGATCTGTTGATCAGGTAACAGGCAGCTAGAACAGCTTCACCCCAGAATGGCTTTGGTAACTTGACCATACTGAGCATGCATCTTGTTCTTTCAATGATGGTCCGGTTCATTCTTTCGGCTACACCATTGTGCTGAGGGGTATATGGGACCGTCTTCTCATGTTGAATACCGCGATCAGCGCAGTATGCAGCGAACCTTTTGGAGACATATTCTCCTCCATTGTCCGTTCGCAGGCACTTCAACTTCTTTCCTGTCTCTCTTTCCACTAGGGTGTGGAAATTCTTGAAGTGCTCGAAGACCTGATCCTTTGACTTCAAAACATATACCTAGACTTTTCGTGAAGCATCATCAATGAATGTCACGAAATATCTGTTACCTCCCAATGACTCTTCTTCCATGGGACCACATACATCAGAGTGTACCAGACTCAACAACTCTGATCTTCTCTTCGTAGAGGATTTAAACGAGACTCTGCATTGTTTGCCAAACAAACAATACTCACAAGGGTTTAACGCTGTTCCTTTGGCAACTTTGATGAGTGCCTTCTTCGCAAGCGTATCCAACCCTTTCTCACCCATGTGTCCGAGTCTCTTGTGCCACAGATTCGGTGATGCCTCGTCTTCCACTGCATTGAGGCTATCAGAACCGATCTTCACATGGGTCTTGTACAACGTACCGCAAATATGTCCTCGGGCGACAACCATGGCACCTTGTGACAGCTTCCAAGTGCCTTTGCTGAAGTAGCTGTCATAGCCCTGTCGATCAAGGGCTGTCCCGGAAATCAGGTTGAGCCGAAGGTCAGGAATGTGTCGAACATCTTTCAACACCATGGTGCAACCAACGTTGGTTTTTATCTGCACTTCGCCAACACCCACGATCTTCGAGGAACTAGCGTTCCCCATCCTTACCGTACCAAAGTCTCCTGCTTTGTACGTAGTGAAAAATTCACTGTGGGAAGTGGCGTGGTATGATGCTGCTGTGTCTACCACCCACTCAACATCATGGCTTGCAACGTGCAGACACGTCTCGTCACTGGTGGAGAGTATTGCCACATCTCCAGAAAGAGTGACAAGGGTTTCACCATCTTCTTTCTTCAGCTTACTGCTTTGACCTTGCTCCCTTAAAAACTTGCGGCAGTGTTTCCTCATGTGGCCTTCTTTGCCACAGTGGTAACATTTTATGTTACCCGTCTGCTGGTTCCTGCTACTGCTGGACCTTCCACGTGGTTGAGGCTTCCCTCTGTTTCTGCCTCCACTTCTCCCTCTATCATTACCTTGAGGCCTTTCTCTACTCTCGGTGACAAGGGCATGAGTTTGATTCATGCTTGTCTCTTTTCGTCTGGCCTCCTCATTAAACAGAGCATCCTTAACCATCGTCATGGTAAGTTTGCCATCTGGAGTAGAGTTACTTAGGGAGACCACCAGCGTCTCCCAACTGTCTGGTAATGAACTGAGAAGTAGCAGGGCTTGTTCTTCATCGCCAAGATTCAGGTTGACGGACCCGAGCTGGTTAACTAGGTTTTGAAACTCGCTAGTATGCTCGGCAACAGAGGTATCGCTTTTCAACTTCAAGATAACAAGCCGTGTCATCAAGAGGGCCTTGTTTCGAGCAGTTTTAGCCTGATACATATCCTCTAACTTTTTCCAGAGGTTATATGCATCCGTCTCCTGGGCCACGTGGTGAAAAACACTATGGTCAATCCATTGCCTGATCTGACCAATAGTCTTCTTGTGCATGTTTCTCCACACTTGATCCGTAACTTCATCTAGCTTCTTCCTTTCATCTTCCAAAGGGTCAAACAGATCTTTACAGTTCAAGAGATCCTCCATTCGAGGTCTCCAAAGACTGTAGTTTGAGGCAGTCAGCTTTATCATGGCGCCTGATGCTGAATCCTCCATGGATTTAGACTGTTCTAAATATAAAATGCAAGTACAGGATCTTCGAGGTGGAATATCAAAAAATGGACAGCACCGTTGTGTCCGGAACGTCTGATTTTGTTGGAAACGAGTCTTGTTTCGTCAAAATCGGACTCAGATAGCACAAGGAATGAGCAAAAGAACCAAAACAGGAACTCTGTCGCGCGTGCAGTGCGTGGCGCGAACAAAACGCGTAGGCGCGTGTACCTCACGCGTAGGAACTCCTCTGGTGCGCGTGGAACGCGTAGGCGCGTGTAACTCACGCGCTCATATGGAGTCAGGGGCACGTCAGGCGCGTGAACTTCACGCGCAATGGCTTCTCTGGAGCGCGTGTAGCGCGTGGCTGAGCGTGGGACTCACGCGCTAGGTACTCTCCTTGGCGCGTGTGACGCGTGTCGAGAGTGGGTCTCACTCTCCGATCTTCAGACGGCGCGTGGAGGAGCGTGCGGCCTCCGTTTGGCCTCTGGTTCCACCGCTTTTCTTGTCTGGATGAGACGAACACAGTGGTATGCTCAAATTTGAAAACTGAGCTACACACTAAAACCGAGTTTTCTGTAAAAAAACTTCTTCCAACAAACGCTCTGATACCACTTGTTGGGTAAATCAGCACAGCGGAAGGGATAAAAGCGGTAATAAAAGAGTACACTCACGTACTCAGTGACACCAAGAATTTAACGTGGTTTGGCAACTGCCTACATCCACAGAAAAGAGCTTCACTAATAAATAGTGGAACACAAGAAAATATTACAGAAGAGGAGGATTACACTCCACTCAACTCAACTCTCTTCTTTTCTTTTAGAGCTCCCTCGGCTCTCTCTCTTTTCTTTTCTCCTTGGGTGTGTCTGAAGCTCTCGCCTGAAGCTTCAATTTATAGGTACCTCGCCTCACGTATGAATGCATTTATTTGCATTCAATGTAACTGCATTTACAGTTACTTGTTGAGAGTTGAGGGTTAAGCGCTAAGCAGTCATGGCATGGATTCAACAATTTTTTCACAATCTATTTATTCTCAAAACTAAAACTTGTATTTTCAACTACGTACGTACGTACATACTCATCTATTTATAATGGTCACATTTTAACATTATTCATCACTTAATTCTAAACGATAATATTTTACTCATGTTCGAGCGCGTCGTTCAAGAATCGAGAGTCAACTGAAAGTTAGAAATTTAGAACAATCTTTGTCAAGGCCATGCAGACGTTGAGAGGAAAAGACTATGATTGGTTGGCGCCCATTCATGATAAAGAAAATCGAAAGATTATTTATTTTTTATAGTATTTTCTTAATTTGGACTTTGTCAATTCCAGAGGTTGAGATGAAAAGTTAATTACTCATGTATGTACACTCTACATGAAGGCCGGCCCCGGGAGAATAAAGATTCTTCATTAATCATTTCCTTTTTTTAATCAATAAACTCCGTTCGATCAAACCCCAAAGATTTTTTAAAATAAAAAGATCGATGACTTGAAAAAGTTAGATAACCCAAAGTACTAGACGACACTACTAAATTTAAGCCTGAACGAATAATTATTATCAGCCAATAATCACTTGTTGAAAAAGTCTCTGCTTCATGAGTAAACATAAGCTATTGGGTGATACTTCTAAAACAATTAAGGGGGACAAAGTAATCATCCATATGAGTTTTTGTATTCCTATTTTCAGCTTTTTTGTGATGATTTCTAAGAGCAGAGAAAAGCACATCATGAATCTTTGTCTTTGGAGATCACCTAGTTATTGATGATTTGGAAGTTCATCCCAAAAAAAAAAGTTATAAGCCATCTTTAAGGTTGTGTTTGGATGTTGAAGTGAGTTGAGTTGAGATGATAACATATTGTTAGAATATTATTTTTTAATATTATTATTATTTTGAGATTTGAAAAAGTTGAATTGTTTATTATATTTTGTATTGAGATTTGAAAAAGTTGTAATGATGAATTGAGATGAGTTTGATAACCAAACTCACCTAGTCTATTTATTTGAGGTCAAGTTTACATATGAACTCTTGTTAGAAGTCTATATTGAGCCATCTACTCTGGCCTCCACATCACAAGCAATCCAGCAAGGCTCATCCACATCAGCAACTCTTCCAGAATCTTTAGGGATAACGTAAATTAGGATGATGTGTGCTCTTTGGTATTGATTGTAACAATTTTGGCAGAGCAATATAACAAACTCTGCTGCACTAAGGAATATTCTACTATGCTCGGCCACAGCTTGTAAAAATGTCTAGGAAAGTTTGTTAGGATTCCTTTCTGTGTTTAAATATACCATGTGTACTCCTCATGATTTATAATGAGAATCCTCTCTTCTACTCTATCATGGTATCAGAGCAGGAATACGACTAACGTCTCCTCCTCATGGCCAACGATAACTCTTCTTCTGAAAAGGACCCCTCCCCACCTTCCAACTCCTAAGCAACTTCACTCACATTGTCTCGGTAAGCTCCGATAACTACCTTCTCTGGTGTGCAGAGAGTATTCCATATCTCCATGGCCAAGAGTTCTTCCACTTCATTGATGGTTCTTCTCCACCTCCTCCTTGCTGTAAAATGTTTTGCAAAACACACACACACATCAACGATGGCAAATAAAATAAAAGCAACACAATCATGAACACGATGCATAATATACATGGTTTGACAAATTGTCTATGTCCACAGAGCTGTAGAAATCATATTAACCAGAGGAGATTACAATCCCTCTATCTCAACTCACACTCTCTAGGGTTTTTTGCTCTTTCACACAATATGCACTCACTAGATAATTTTTCTCTTTCAAGATATGTTTAAGGCCATATAAAACAAGTCTAATATGATATATTTATAGCAAACAGCACTGGAAACCCTAATCTAGCAAAATCTGTGTACTTCGCTCAAGTGGCCTGTCGAGCGCGTCTCGAGTGAACAACTAAATCAACATTGGCTCGAGCGGGTGTTGAGCGAACACTAGGTTTTGTGTCTCGCTCGAGCTCACTATCGAGCGGGACTCGAGCAAACTCTCGGACTTGAGCTTCGCTCGAGCCCAGTGTTGAGCGCATGTCGAGCAAATTTCGCTCGAGCGCACTTTCGAACACACTTTTAGCAAACACATTTTTCAGCTCCAAAATCAGTCTCCACATACACCCCAACACTCTATCTCCCCCACTCCATAAACCAACCCTGTTGCGTACCTCTAGTGCCATCGAACTGACCAACTACTCCTCAGTGTCCTTTTGTCATCTCTTACAGAACTCATTCTTGCCCAAGTTATTTCTTCTCACACCTCCCGTGAACTATGGGTCACTCTTGAAACCATGTTCACCTCCCAATCTCAGGCCAAAATATTCCAAATCCGGCATCAACTTACAAATCTCAAAAAAGGCTCTCTATCTATGACCGACTACTACCGAAAAATTCACCTCCTCTCTAATACAATGACAGCTGCCAGGGAGCCTCTTCATGACTCTGAAGTTGTCTCCTACCTCCTCAATGGACTCAACTCTGAATTTGAATCATTTGTCATCTCCGTCACTACACGAGCCACCCCCATAAGCTCAGCTAAGCTTTTCAATCTTCTTCTCACTTTTGAAACTCGCACCTCTCTTAACTCCATTCAACAAGGTCTTTTACTCAATCCCTCTGCCAATCTCACCACCCATTTCTTTCATCGTGGAGGACGCAGTGTTTTTCGTGGTGGTCAAAATGGAGGTCGTGGTGGTCAAAATCATGGTGGTCGCACTTCTCATTCTTCTCCTTCTCAACAAACTAGCAAGCCAACGTCAAGTGTGTAACAAGGTTGGGCATGTTGCTTTGCAATGCTACCACCGCTTTGATCAAACATATCAGCACGGGCCTCCAAGATCTCTTTCGGCTCACTACAGTAACTCTCATTCTCTCTCAGACCAACAATGGTACCTGACTCAGCGGCAACCAACCACCTAGCTTCTGATCTTCAGAACTTTAAACATCTCGGCAGAGCAATATCTTGGCCCAGAACAAATCAGAGTAGGCGATGGCACTAGTATTCCCATCACTCATATTGGTAATTCCCAACTCCCTACATCATCTTCTAAACTTTTACTTCGTAATTTACTACACATTCCTCAAATCACAAAAAATCTAGTCTCTGTCCATCAATTTTGCCAAGATAACTGTGTTTTCTTTGAGTTTCATGATTCACATTTTTTTGTGAAGGACAAGCAAACGGGAGCTCCCTTAATCCAAGGACCAACACGTAATGGAATCTACCTATTTCCTCCGCCTGTCATGCCCAAGCCATCTTCGGTTGCTCTTGTTGGTGAAAGAACTACAATAGCTCAATGGCACCATCACCTTAGTCATCCATCTCTTCAGATTGTCTCTCACATTCTATGCACCAAGTGTTTACTGTTTCTACCCATTCAGCCTAGTTTCTTTTGTTCTACCTGTCCCCTTGCCAAGTGTCGACAATTACCATTTAAGACTTCTGTTAATCGGTCTTCAGGACCTTTGAACTTAATTTTTGTAGATGTTTGGGGTTCATCTCCTTATATATCACATGATGGTTTTCGATATTACATTTCCTTTGTTGATGACTTTAGCTGATACACTTGGTTTTACCCCCTCGCCTTTAAGTGTGATGCAACATCTACTTTTTTGTTATTTCAAAAATATATTCAAAGATTACTCAATGTTAAAATTAAAATTGTTCAAAGTGATTGGGGCTGTGAATTTTGACCCCCACTCGCGTCCTTAATTCCCAAGGCATTGCACATCGACTTTCTTGCCCTCACACTCACCAACAAAATGGTGTGGTTGAGAGAAATCATCGTCACATCGTTGAGACTAGTCTTGTTCTTTTAGCAACGGCATCCCTTCCTTACAAATCTTGGTCAGACGCATTCCACACTACTGCATATTTAATAAATTTTCTTCCATCTACATCTCTCCAAAACAAATCACCTTACCTACTTCCTTTCAATAAAGACCACAATTACTCCTCTCTCAAAGTTTTTGGTTTCAAATGTTGGTCCAATCTTCAGTCCCATAACAATCACAAGATTAATTTTTGCTCTTTCTTGTCTTTTTCTTGGATATAGTCCCATTCATAAAGGCTATAAGTGTCTACATCTTCCCTCTAACAGAATGTATATATCCTGTAATGTTTTCTTGAATGAAAATTCCTTCCCTTACTCTTCCCGTTCAACATCAGGCCTCACTGCTACTCGACCCACATACACAGCCTTACCCATTACGTTGCCTTCTATTATGTGCCCAACTCCATCAACTTCAACCAACAACCCCAACTCTACTTCCAACCCAATCTCTACACCTAATCCATCCCATTCGTCTCATCAAACAAACACTTCTCTATCTACAACCTCCAACTCGCCGTCTCTTAACTCTACCTTAGAATCTCCTTCTAATCCCCCACCACCTCCACGATCTCCCATCGTTACACAGTAAAAAACCAACACCTTCAGGCCCAAACAGCTCAGCCATGGTCACATACCTTACCCCCTCCCCGCTAGTGCCTTACCGCCTCTATTGATGTTCTCGAAAACCCTGTTTCCTACACCAGTCGGTTCTCTAAGTGGCGCAACGCCATGAGCAAAGAGTTTCAAGCCCTCCTCCAAAGTAAAACATGGACCCTTGTTCCCCCTCCCCCTTCCTTTAACATTGTTGGTTGCAAGTGGGTTATCCGCACAAAACATCATGCTGGCAGGTCCATTAAACAGCACAAGGCACGCATCATCGCCAAAGGGTTTCATCAACAAGAAGGTATTTGTAACACCCCGTATTTTAGTGTATTTTTACTGAATGATTATTTTTATTTATTCAAAAATTTTATTCTCTTGTTTTAACATTGTTGGATTTTTAGTTGGTTTATTTTTATGATTTTTAATTTTGTGAAAATTATTTTGAAGTGCTTTCTTAATATTAGTTATTGTTATTCATTTAAATTGTTTTTCATATTAAATTAATTTATTGATGGATTTAATTAATTTATTTTCATTTTATCACTATGTTTAAATTATTTTATTTAACTTGCCGTTTTGAAATTATTTTCATTGGATCATTTTTGTGACCCAAGATGTGAGGATTGGACCTCATTTCTTTCCCTCACCTTTCTTTTTTCCTTTTTTTCTTTTTTCTTCTTTTCTTTCTCCCCATTTCTTTTCACCTACTCTTCCTGCGTGCGACATCCCTCTCTCCTTCTTCCCCGTGCATTTTCTTCTTCTCCACCCAGCCACCATCGCGCACCGCCGTGTGCCTCACCGCCCCTCTCTTTCCCTTCCCCACCGGCCGACAACCACCTCCCTTCAATCACAGCCTCTCTCAAGCCGCCATTTGTCCCCAAGCACAACGCAAAGCTGCGGCACCCTTTGAGCTCGCGTGCCTCCGTCGCGCCACCTCCGGCCACCATTTCTTCACCACTTCATCCTCGACCTCTTAGCAACCCAATGCACCCAACCCCAGCTGAGATCTGCCACCGATGAGGCACATTCATCAACATTTTCAATTTGGACATTTTAGCCTTCAACCGCCACCACACCGCCTTTCACGGCCAACCACCACCACCACTAGTTTCATCGATATCCCTAAGCCCTACCTTATGAATCTCGGGTCTTCGTTTGTACCCGTTCAAAAGTGAGTTTTTGAGACCCACGACCATAGTACATTTGGCACTGTTTTGTTGCTACGTTACCACTTCTTGCTACGTTACCACTTCTTGCAGCTCCATGATCCTTCAGAAATTATGAAATAGCACTGTAACTATTTTTCAAAGAACTTTCATGATTTAAATGTATTTTTGCTCTAACTCATTATACTGTGAACTGTTTGGTTTTGCCGGACTGAGTCCGAGGAGTACGGGGGTCAGATGGATTAGTGGATGAAGTTTGATTGTGTATTTGGACTGTGTTGAATTGTTGGTTGGGAATTGTGTTGTTCATGTACATTACATATTGGCATGCATGATCATGTTTGTAAAGAAAACTGGGTTTTCGTGTAATTGCATTCATGTTCATGTGTTTATTGAAAACTGGATTTTCATGTGAAAGGATTTTTGGGTGCGTGTATATCACGACCCCAAGCCGAGATGGGGCATTATCTCGGTGGAGCTCCTCTGGTCACTCGGGAACGGAATATACTGAGTGACATCTCCTGGATTGTCGTTGGGCGACAATGGGATCAGACGAGATGGCCTCGTGCCGACTCTATGGTCCCTCTGCTGGCGGGGGCTAGAGGATGCTTGGCAGTGAACGCGCTGGGCACGGAACTGGGCATCGCTTGTTGCGTAGAGGATGCTTGGCCATGAATGCGCTGGGTGCGGAATTGGGCATCCCTATGAAGCCAGGGTGTGCGAATGATCCATAGGGGAGATCATGGTACATACGGTAAAAATGGAATATTAGACTATTTTCTTGGAAAATAACGTGTGTTGGATATGGATTTTGTGTGAATCTAAAATGTTTTACGGATATGTTTGGGCCAAAATGGGATTTTGACGTGTATTGGAAAATATTCATTTTCGGGAAAAATGACGTTTTGGGCATAATGCATATTTCATCATATGCATGCATTATTGTTGGTTGCATTAATGCATTTTTAATCTCGTGAGTTGCTTGGATCTTACTTACCTGCAGTACCGTTTATGGTAACACAGATTTTGATGTAGAGGATGTTGAGGGTGAGCCTGAGGATTCGGCTTCGCCCGATGAGTGATCTGGGATCACTCGTTTTGGTTTGGATTTGTATTATATTTTATTTTGGGATGACTGTATAACTCTTTTTAAAACCGCTTTTACTGATATTTAAATTGTGTTAACAATTCTAGTACTTAGTTGACTAGCTTAAATTATCCGCTACGTTGTTTTTGTACATTATTGCATGTACACACACTTGGCACTATCGTTGGGATGCGTGACCGTGTTGTCACCATCTGGGTGTCTCTATTCCCGTGTTCCCGAACATGGGGGTTGGGGGCGCTACAGGTGGTATCAGAGCAATTCGGCTTTAAGTAAATCCACATGTACCTTAGGTGAGGTACCAGAAATATTATTTTTAAAAGTTGTTAATTGAAATTATTTAATTGAAAGTATGTTGTTTTTATTGGTTTTATTTATTTTATTGTATACTACTTTGTTTGTTTATTTATATTATTGTATATTATTTGTTTTATTTTAGTGTTGGTTATTTTATTTGTTTTAATTATTTTACTGTGTACTACTTCATTTGTTTTATTCATTTTGTAGTATGTTATTTTATTTTAGGAATTTTATTTTGTTTTGTTTTGTTCGGAGTTGAAATGCGGGTTAAGGGTTGTGTTATGGCAGAAAAATGGTACTACGGTGAATGCCATTATTAGGCTTGAACATTTAGTGTAGTAGGCCTAAATTCTTAGCAATTGGTTTGTTTTAATACCGAGGCTTGAAGGGAACAACATGGTTTGGGTGATCTCTTTGGAGAATAGGATAATTATGGTTTTATATTTCGTAGAGTTATGACATGAGGCTTTAGAATATGAGGTTGTAAGTTCAACGAACTTCAAGGTTAGATTTATGAGAAGTTCATTTAAGGCTTGAGGCCCCATAGTTTTTAGGAAATAATTTTTTGGGATTTAAGGTGGTAGGTTCAACAAGCAATTGAGGGATTACTTAGATTAGAAGTTTTCGATCTTGTCAACCTTGATAAGTAATTTGATAACATTTGGGGTTTTAGAATTTACAAGTTTTATAAGGTGAATGTTTTAGATTTAAGGTCATCAATCTTGAAGATTTCGGGAAATGATTCTTATCTAGTTTAAGGTTTTAGAATTGCAGAGTTGAATGGCTGAATTAAATAGGATTGATCTGAGTTGAGTTACTGATATGAGAATTTTTCAGGAGAGAATTTCTTTGGATATGGAAGGTGATGATCTAGTTCATGCATTTTTTGGGGATTAAAGTTGTTGATCTAGTTCGAATAATGATTGTTTTTAGATCGAGGTTACAGTGACAGGTTGAGGATTCAATCCATATTAATTTTAAGGATAATAGATGGTACGGATTTAGGAAATAATTCTTATTGACTTCGAGGATATAGGTCTAGATGATGGAAATGGTAGTGATGGACCACTTGCACATTTGGAGCATATTTTGTTTTGGCTAAGGGTGCATGAGATCAATGCGTAGTAGTGGTGAGTGTTTATGGATTTCGGAGAGTGCAGGTCCGAGTCTCATTTTTTGGCTTGGAAGAAGTGGCTTGGGTAGGCGTTGAAGAGGAGTAAATACAATAGTATTAATTCAAGAGACCTTGGCTTGGAGTTTTATGTTGAGTTGATCGAAGTGTATAGTCGAAGTGGGTTACTCAATGGAATGATGGTTGGCAATAATTATTGTGATTATCTACAGGAATTAATTGTGACTTCAGGTTACATAGGAATTTTAATTTTGAAGTTATACTTTCCCTTGGAGATTAAGCATCCAGTTGGTTGAATGAAGGACATTGTTATTTAACTTGAAGTGAGATTGATGGGTCGTCATGTATGATGTATGATAAGATCTT
This sequence comes from Juglans regia, assembly GCF_001411555.2. NCBI lineage: Eukaryota > Viridiplantae > Streptophyta > Magnoliopsida > Fagales > Juglandaceae > Juglans > Juglans regia. The sequence goes on along the minus strand of NC_049910.1, from coordinate 7,375,760 downwards.
GGAAGTTGAAGCTTAGGCATCAGCAGTGGATAATATGATCAAACATGTGAGTTAATAAAACATTAGGATCCATGGGTGCTTTGCAATGGCTTTTGGTGGATTAAAGATTTGAGCAGTATGGCTTGCCTTGAGGTTTAATAGTGATGTGCAATTGAAGGAACTAGTCGTGCTAATACTAGCTTATAGGAGTAGAAGTAGGAGGGCAAGTTCCAAGAAGGTTTTGCTAATGTTTTAATGAAGTCAATGATGGTTCGTAGTGAGTTTAGTCACCGCTAGATTACATGTTATTCAAAATGTAGGTGATGAGCTTTTGGGTTTAGGTTTTTTGGAAGAAGTTTATAGGCGCTCTTATTGGTTGGCCGGATTGGAATCGAGCCTTTTAGGGTATGTTTCTTATCTTAGATGAGACAGTTGTATTTTGGGTTGAGGTTACTTATTTTCAATTTAGGATGCTGAAGTTGATTGATACTGGTTTTCTGTCAATGATCATGGATGTATTTGGTAGACTATTGATTTTGATTAAGGCAGCGGAGTTATTTGAGGACTATGAGTGATAACTCGTGGTTTTGGAAAAGAGAGTATTTTCTATCAAAGGTGGTAAGAGTTTTTGGTTAGTAGGTATGGAGCCACCTTGTACTCGACGGTATTAGTTTCATGAAGAAATAAATTTTATGCATGTGGTGAATTATCAGAGTGCGCAGTAGGAGTGTGATATTCTGGTTGTGATTAGGAGTTCAAATTTTATGCTGATTTTGAAGAATTAGTGGTGACTTGAATTTTTTTTTTAGATGATACTCGTAGTTGGAGATTAATTACTCAGTTGGACCAATTATGTTATTGATGGTTAACTTTGGAAGTGTCCATTAGGTTACCAAAGGTAGAATGTAATGAAGGTTTAGAAGTTGTAGCATAGGAGTCGATTGAGGTTAGCACAGATTATTGTATGGAGCCACTAATCATTGGAATTTATTGGATGTTGTATTAAGGTTCTTGTGGAAAATGAGATTTTGGATAACATAGCCACCCTAGGGATATTGGGCATGATGTGCCACTGGGAGGCAAATGCGAGTATGATGGATTTCGCCATGTTTATTGAGAAATGTGTCACATGCCATCAAGTTCAGGCTGAGCAACAAAGACCTGCTGGTAGACTTCAACCTCTCCCTATTCCTGAGTGAAAGTGGAATGATATTTCTATGGATTTTGTTGTGGGCTTGCCGAGGACCCCTAGTGGAAAGAACTCAGTTTGGGTGATTGTTGACCGGTTGACCAAGAGTGCCCATTTCTTGCCTATCAATAATACCGACTCTTTGGGTAAGTTAACTCGGTTGTATGTCAAAGAGATAGTGCGTTCACGTCCCACTTTTTAAAAAGTTTACAGGCAGCTTTAGGCACTAAGTTGAAGTTTAGTACTGCATATCACCCTCAAACAGACGGTCAATCAGAGCGTACCATTCAGACTCTTGAGGATATGTCGCGAGTTTGTGTCATGGAATTTCAGGGGAGTTGGGAGAATTATCTGCCGCTAATTGAGTTTGCTTATAATAACAGTTTTCATTCCTCTATTCAGATGGCCCCGTATGAAGTTTTGTATGGGAGGAGTTGTAGATCACCTTTGTGTTGGGATGAAGTTGGCGAGAGTAAATTGATTGGGCTTGAGATAATTCAAGAAATGAAAGATCAAGTTCGGTTTATCAGGACTAAAATGGCGGAAGCCCAAAGCCGTCAAAAGAGTTATGCCGATACAAGGAGAAGAGACTTATCATTTGAAGTAGGTGATTAGGTTTATCTCAAAGTCTCTCCAATGAAAGGTGTTAAGCGCTTTGGTAAGAAGGGAAACTTAGTCCGATGTATGTTGGCCCTTTTCAGATTGTTGAGAAAGTTGGACTTGTCGCTTATAGAGTTGCATTGCCGGACTATTTTGGGGAAGTTCGTGAGTTGACATTGAAGAAGTGTTTTGGACAACAAGAGCTACGTTTTGTTGACCCTAAATGCATTCAACTTTACCCGAACCTTACTTATGAAACTGCCCCGACGCAGATCGTGGATTGGAAAGAGCAAAGGCTAAGGTCTAAGACGATACCTTTGGTGAAAGTGTCATGGGGCGATCCGTTGGCTCAATATTTCTCTTGGGAGAGAGAAGCCGATATAAGGGAGCAATATCCATATTTGTTTCTTTGACTCTAGCGATATGTTCCTTATGTCTTCTCTTAGTCGAATCTTATTCCTGTCCTAGCTTAATGTTTCACCTTGTCAATTTCGAGGACGAAATTTTATTTAAGGGGGAGAGAATGTAACATCTCGTATTTTAGTGTATTTTTACTGAAGGATTATTTTTATTTATTCAAAAATTTATTCTCTTGTTTTAAAATTGTTGAATTTTTAGTTGGTTTATTTTTATGATTTTTAATTTTGTGAAAATTATTTTGAAGTGCTTTCTTAATATTAATTATTATTATGCATTTAAATTTTTTCATATTAAATTAATTTATTGTTGGATTTAATTAATTTATTTTCATTTTATCACTACGTTTAAATTATTTTATTTAACTTGCTGTTTTGAAATTATTTTCGTTGGATCATTTTTGTAACCCAAGATGTGAGGACTGAGCCTCATTTCTTTTCCTCACTTTTCTTTTTTCCCTTTTTTCTTTTTTCTTCTTTTCTTTCTCCCCATTTCTTTTCCCCTACTCTTCCCGCGTGCGACGTCCCTCTCTCCCCCTTCCCTGTGCATTTTCTTCTTCTCCACCCAACCACCGCCGCGCGCCGCCGTGTGCCTCACCGCCCCTCTCTTTACCTTCCCCACCGGCCGGCAACCACCACCCTTCAATTCCAGCCTCTCCACTCGCTTCACCGACATCCCTAAGCCCTACCCTATGAATCTCGGGTCTTCGTTTGTACCCGTTCAAAAGTGGGTTTTTGATACCCACGGCCACAATGCATTTGGCACTGTTTTGTTGCTGCATTGCCACTTCTTGCAGCTCCGTGATCATTCGGAAATTATAAAGTAGCACTGTAAGTATTTCTCAAAGAACTTTCGTGATTTAAATGTATTTTTGCACTAACTCATTCTACTGTGAACTGTTTGGTTTTGTCGGTCTGAGTATGAGGAGTACGGGGGTCGAATGGATTAGTGGATGAAATTTGATTGTGTATTTGGGCTGTGTTGAATTGTTGGTTGGGAATTGTGTTGTTCATGTACATTGCATATTTGCACGCATGATCATGTTTTTAAAGAAAATTGAGTTTTCGTGTAATTGCATTCATGTTCATGTGTTTATTAAAAACTGGATTTTCATGTGAAATGATTTTTGGGTGTGTGTGTATCACAACCCCAAGCCGAGATAGGGCATTATCTCGGTGGAGCTCCTCTGATCACTCGGGAGCGGAATATACTGAGTGACGTCCCCTGGATTGTCACTGGGTGACATTGGGATCGGACGAGATGGTCTCGTGCCGACTCCGTAGTCCCTCTGCTGGCGGGGGCTAGAGGATGCTTGGCCATGAACGCGCTGGGCGTGGAATTGGGCATCGCTCGTTGCGTAGAGGATGCTTGGCCATGAACGCGCCGAGCACGGAACTGGGAGATCATGGTGTGCGGATAATCCCTAGGGAGATCATGGTGCATACGGTAAAATGGAATATTGGACTATTTTCTAGGAAAATAGCGTGTATTGGATATGGATTTTGTGTGAATCATTTTCTGGAAAAATGTTTTACAGATATGTTTGGAACAAAATGAGATTTTGACGTGTGTTGAAAAATATTCATTTTCGAGGAAAATGACGTTTTGGGCATAATGCATATTCCATCATATGCATGCATTATTGTTGGTTGCATTAATGCATTTTTAATCTCATGAGTTATTTGGATCTTACTTACATGCGGTACCGTTTATGGTAACACAGATTTCGATGCAGAGGATGCTGAGTGTGAACCAGATCACTCGTTTTGGTTTGAACTTGTATTATATTTTATTTCGGGATGATTGTATAACTCTTTTTAAAACCGTTTTTACTGATGTTTAAATTGTGTTAACAATTCTGGTACTTAGTTGACTAGCTTAAATTATCCGCTGCGTTGTTTTTGTACACTGTTGCATTTACACACACTTGGTACTATCGTTTGGATGCGTGACCGTGTTGTCACCATCAGGGTGTCTCGATTCCCGTGTTCCCGAACATGGGGGTCGGGGGCACCACAGTATTGACTATTCCGAGAATTTTAGTCCAGTAGTCAAACCCACAACAATCCGTCTAGTTCTCTCTCTCGTTGTTTTTCACGGTTGGCCTCTCCGGCAACTTGACATTCAAAATGTGTTTCTTCATGGTGATCTAACCGAAACTGTTTATATGTCCCAGCCAAATGGATTTGTTCATCCAGAGCATCTGGACTATGTCTGCCGCTTGCACAAGGCCATCTATGGCCTTAAACAAGTGCCTCGCGCATGGTTCACACAGCTCAGCTCTCGCCTCTGTGAGTATGGTTTTCTTCCTTTCAAAGCAAATCTTTCACTGTTCAATTACTCTTGTCAATTTGTTCTTAATTATATCCTAGTCTACGTTGATGATATTGTTGTCACCAGTTCTCATCTACCTTAAATTGATCATCTCATTTCTTTTTTAGCTTCTGTTTTTCCCATTAAAGACCTAGGACAGTTATCCTATTTTCTTGGTCTTGAAATTTCCTATCTAGAAAATGGCATCCTCTTGTCTCAAACAAAATATATCCATTACATGCTCTCTCATGCCAATATGCTATTTGTCAATGGAGTCACTTCTCCAATGGTTGCCTTTGCACGTCTCTCCATTTCAGACAATCCTTCTTTTTTTGACCCCACACTCTATTGTAGTATTCTAGGAAATCTTGAATACTTGTCTCTAACTCGCCTAGACATTGCTTTTGCAGTAAACAAAATCTGCCAATTTATGCACAATCCCAAACATTCTCACTGGCAGGCTGTCAAACGCTTCCTACGATATCTCAAACATGCCTTAAATTTTGACCTCTTCATTCACAAATCCTTCTGTCTTCAACTTCAAGCTTTTTCAGATGCCGATTGAGCTATTGTCCCGATGACCACCCACTCTACGGGTGGTTTTTGCATCTTTCTTGGTCGCAACCTAGTTTCTTGGAGTTTTCGTAAGCAACGCACCGTTGCTCGGTCATGCACAGAGGCCGAATACAAGGTCCTTGCAAACATAACTGCTTAATTACTTTGGATTCAATCGCTTCTAAAAGAACTTCACATTTTTCTTCCAAAGCCTCCTTTTCTATGGTGCGATAATCTTGGCGCCACCTATTTGTCCATTAGCCCCATTTTTCACTCCCACACAAAACCTATGGAAATTGATTTCCATTTTGTTCGTGACAGGGTTGCTGCCAAAACACTTCAAGTTGTCTTTCTTCCCTCAAAAGATCAGTTGGCTAACAATCTTACAAAGGCACTTGTTTCCTCTCGTTTTCATTCATTACGAACGAGCCTCACTATTATTGACACCCTGTTAGGCCCGCAAGGGCGTGTTGAGCCATCCACTCTGGCCTCCACATCACTAGTAATGCAGCAAGGCTCCTCCACATCACAAGCAATGCAGCAAGGTTCATACACATTAGCAACTCTTCCAAAACCTTTAGGGATAACGTATATTAGGATGACGTGTGTTCTCTGTATTGATTGTAACAGTTTTGGCAAAGCAATATAACAAACTCTGTTGCAGTAAGGAATATTATGCTATGCGCGGCCACTGCTTGTAAAAATGTCTAGGAAAGTTTGTTAGGATTCCTTTTTTGTGTTTATATATACCATTTGTACTCCTCCTGATTTATAATGAGAATCTGCAAATATTTTCCTCTCTTCTACTCTATCAGTCTATGATCATGTATTTATAGGTGCTTTAGACTGAATAAAAACATGTGCGCGAAGAATTTAATAATTTGTCTATCAAGTTTGCCATTGGATAGCTCTATATATGTGTGTATATATATATATATATATATATTTATACACACACACATATACTAACTTTATTATTCTTCTATATATATATATATATGTTTGCAACCATAAATATCCCATCAATTTGTACCCAAAAGTTTCTATTTGAGTTAACAAGATTATAACTTAGGAAGAACATATATATATATATATATATATAATTTGATTTTCAAAAGGTCGCCTTTGATTAAAATAATTTAGTGTGTTTAACATATTGATTTCTCGTTGGACAAGGAGATTGATCATAAGATGGAGTAATGACATGAAAAACAAATTATTACGGTGTCTTATAAAGAAGATGGATTTTTTAATCCAACCCAAAGACAGAAAAATTCTAATTGAGTAGTCCCAAAACATGCCCAGGAGGGTATCATGGGTAAGAACTAAACAAAAAATGGAGTTGGGGGAGAGAAAAAAGGAATGAAGACAAATTGATCATCGAGAAAACTAATTAAATTGTATTGCAGTGTATTCTCTATGCATCAAAATGAGCTCTATTTCTAGAAGAGCCAACTGAGATAGATAAAACAAAACTAGAATATGTTTGCTTTGCTGCTAGCATAAAGAACATAAAAAAGGTATGATTTTTTTTTTTTTTTTTAACTTTAATGTTAATTCTGAAACCGTAGTGTGGAAAACTAGAAGGCTAGGTAGTCAAGAGCTGCTCATAGGAGTTGAGACCATAAAATCATGTATATGTCTGCATGCTTCATTCTACCATAAGATCATATATATCATATACAATCCATGTTCAATGATACATTCATGGCATTATCTTCAAGATATATTCAACCAAAAGACCAAATTATGTAGCCCACAAGATGAAATTGAGCAAATACTTCGTCTAAGAAGTTTTTATTCGCCTTAGTATATTTTTCGACGATAATAATGGTTCAGTGTCTAAAAACGAGGCTATGCCGCTGTCCGTGCCTACAATTGTTGATGTAGAAACAACATCATACTGATCAAACATTTCATTCTTGAATACAAGTACATCTTCAAAGTTTTGCGACATTTGCAGTACTGCCTCCAACTCTTTTGCCACCTCTTTCATTGTAGGTCGTTTCTTTCCATTCAAATTCAAGCACCTTTTCACAAGGTTGGCGACTGCAATAATCTCTTCCTTTTTAGCTTCCTTCAAAACTTGATTATCAATAATATCAAACAAATTGTTTTCTTCCATTGAATTAAGGAAATATGTGGCTAGACTTTTGGTTTCTAGTGTCCGTTTAGAAGAAATTGCTTTTTCTCCGGTTAAGAGCTCAACTAGGACAACACCAAAGCTATAAACATCACTTTTGTCTGTAAATTGACTTGATTGGAAATACTCAGGGTCCAGGTATCCGAAAGTGCCATATACTAGTGTGGTCAGGTGAGTTTGATCAATAGCAATAGATCTTGAAGTCCCAAAGTCAGCCACTTTTGCTCTATACTTCTCATCTAAGAGTATGTTTGTAGTCTTGATGTCTCGGTGGTAAATAGGAGAGGAAGCTGCTGAGTGCAAGTAAAAGAGAGCTCCTGCAACTTCTGTAGCAATTCGTAAGCGCATACCCCATGTGAGTAGAAACTCCTCATTTTGATTATCAAGATAATGAGCAAGAGTTCCATTTGGAACGAATTCATAAACTAACAGAGGAACTTCTGTCTCCAAACAAAAGCCAAGTAATTTAACCACATTTCTATGGTTAATTCGTGAAAGAATGACGACTTCATTAACAAATTCTTCCAATCTTTCTTCATCAATTATCACAGATCTTTTTACTGCTACAATTCTTCCGTCCGACAACATGCCTTTGTAAACAGTGCCTTGTCCACCCTGGCCAAGTATTCTGTTTACATTAAATTGATCAGTGGCCACCTCCAAATCCTTTGAACTAAACAATTTGTTACTCTCAATATTGACATGATCACTTGAAGATAGTTGTTGTTGTAACAATAGTCCACCATTTCGTTTGAAGAACTTCTCTTTTTGTTTAATCATCTTCCTTTTCCTTATAAGTTTGTGTGACCGGCCACCATCCACCAAAAAGCAAACATAATACCCCAAAGCTTGTGCTAATACCTGCTTACTCAATGGAATAAGAAAATGTCATTAGTACTGCTTGCTATCGTAAAGATTATATTAATAATTTTGGTTTTGCATGTACATATATATATAATATATATTTACATCAGCTGCATTAGGTGAAAGGAGACGTCCTAACTGATCTAAGATTCTAATTAAACTATTATTTGAAGTACTTAATTCGTTACTATTTATCGATATTCTGAAATATTCGAATTATGAGTACAAACGAGCCCCACGTTTTCTCTTTCAAATTACCTCTAAACTCCAATCTCTTATAACATATAATTTTATTCTATATTTATCGTGTAGCAATAATATTGTCTCGCAGAAGATGTACTTTTTTATTTAACTTGTACCATATATATATAATCTTTCTGGGAACTGGAAAGCATGAAGTGAAACCAATTTCAACGATCGAGCGAAGGTCAAGCAAACTGGTAAAAATGAGATGACGTACGTACCTATAATGATGGCACTCATTTGCTGATCATCAGACCTCGGATGCTCGAAACAAGTGTAATAAGACCCATCCATATTTTCACATAATTCGTTGACATCTGAGATATGATACAATGATCACAAACACAGTTATATAAAATTTGGGTAATAAAAGTTATAAAACGGTGAGTTTTATTATTATAAATATAGGACCAGAAAAACTGAAAAGACTTGGAGAACTAAATGGATTAACCTCATTTGTTTTCAGGAGACATCTCATCTCATCTCATTTCATCATTACAACTTTTTCAAATTCTCACACAAAATAAAATAAACAATTCAACTTTTTTAAATTTTAAAATAAAAATAATATTAAAAAATATATTCTAACAATATTTTATTCAACTTATTTTTAATTTTAATCTCAACTCATCTCATCTCATCTCATCTATGAAAACAAATAAGACCGTCTCGAATTTTGGATTAAATAGAGAAATTTACCTCGACATCCTCCAAGAAGATACGGATTTCCTCTGTAGCCATGCCGGCACCCACACTTCCAGTTCCAGGTGGTATTGATCTGAACAGTAATGGTATTATTGTATATCCTCGGCCTCCTGCTCCAACGAGTACAAGAATAGGCCGTTGAGTTCGCATATTCCCAGTTTGCCGTCGAGTTTTTTCGGTGTGGGAAGAGAATAGAAAGAAGTATTGTCAAGCCCCCATTCCAATACCACTGGAACGGACATATTTGGACTCGGCTCTGTGAAATTGGTCTCAAACCAATCCTGGTCAACCAAAAATGCGTACTTACATCCACTAATATTGCGGCGGCCGGAACCTTTCGTCTCTATTGTTGTAGAGAATACTTGGAGATCATTAGAAGGGATTGTGGTTTGGCAACAGTTTGTGGCGTAGCAACGACTTCCATTTATGAATGGATCCTTGTCACAAGGAGACTCGCACCTACCGTCAGATGAATTCGAGTCATTAAGGAACAAGGACGGCCGCAACGAGGCAGAGTTGTTGCAACCCATGACAACGAAGTTGTTTTTGTTGTCGGAGAAGACGAAAGGACTTTTCTCTAACTCCAGATGATTTATGCTGCTCGTGCCATTGGTACAACTCCAAAACATGGTATAGTTGACGCGAACTTTGCCTACAAGGTCAATCTCCAGCACCTCCAGATCGATCATCTTCAAAAAGGGTTTTGGAAATCCCAGATCATAAGAGTCATTTCTGCAGACTATCTCAAGCCAATATCCGACGTAGCAGCCATTTCCGATTCCAAAAGGGTATGGAATGCTTACTTCCCCACAGTATTCTGAACATGAACTGTTTATTACGTTCGATGCTCGCGCGAATGCATTGGCTGAGCACATGGCTAACACAAGCATCCGAAACAGTACCATTTGCATTAATGCCATCAAGATCTCTTTCTCTGTGATGATTTGGATGAATTATTAAGGGAAAGGCCTCGATCGGTTTTATATTGTACGTAGTGGTTGAGATAATTCAAAGCTGGAAGTTGCCATGAAGGCCGAAGTTAGCAATAAGACTTAATTTGTATAACTATTCTTGTACATAGTACATGGTTGTTTGGTGTTTCTATATATAAATTAGTCATGCATACATGTCTTCCCAACATGCACATTGGGATCTAGAAGAAAGGACCTAGAAATCTAGTGATAATAAGGCCAACCTTTTTTTTGGTTTGAAATTAATGGACCATTTTGAGAATACTCTTGCCAAACCAGGCAAATTTCTGTCATTTTCAAGTTCTCGTTCAATTGTATCTTATAATTTTGGTCTTGATGCCTTGGGATGCCAATGATGACCCAACTCTTTTGAGGTGTTGTGGAGCCAATTCCTTGCCTTGCAAGGAGAACCTAGTTGGTGAAGCTACATTTGATATGATAAATCAAGGGATTTAACTGAGGCTCTACCTAAATTGAATTTTAATTATATTAATGTATGTTCGTCACTTTTTGGAATTTTAAAAGATTTAGGAAATTTTGTTCTTTAGAAATTCTGTTAATTCTGCTTTAAGGCTTGTTTTAGTCTCTATTTCCTCTCTTTAGTCATGTTGATATGCTTTATGATTTGGTGTTTGATCGATGGCCGATGATGTTACTTACAATCCAACTTGTATTTGGTACGCAAGAGCCAAGTCCCCCCATCTTATGGGGAGAACCTACTTGGTGAATCTGCATTTCCAATGACTGAAAATACAGAAACTGAGGTTCCTGATTTCTATCTTCTCTGTTGCCTTTGTCAGCTTTGAATGTAGAACTGCTTTTGCGGTAACTATATGTGTACTACTTCATATATCTCTGCCAATTCTATTTTCATATCGAGTTTTAACTATACACTAGACCCCTAATGGGTCTAGGGTCTGAAAAACTCGGAAATTCTGTGTGGTCATCAGCTTCTTCTCTTGTACATTACGAGACTGGAGTTAAATAACGGCACTATATTCCTGAATTGTAGCACTATATTCCTGAATTGTAGCACTAATTCCTTGTTTAATTCTGGGTTTTGGTTATTTTTTGTTTTTTGTCTGGTTGAAGTTCCCTTCCTGTTGATTAATTTTTTGGATTAATATAGTTATCTGGATTGCTAATTTATTGTTGTCTTGATTCTGATTGTAATGAGCCTTTGTTAAAATCACAAAATTGGCTTGTTTCCTCTATTTTCTTAAACCTTTTCAACATTGATTATCTATCCATCTACTTTATATATAATATTAAAATATTGTTAATTTAATATTTTTTTTATCTATTATATTTTTGTATTTAGGCATATATTAATCAATAATTATATTCTAATTATAAACAATTATATTTTCAATGGTCCTAATATCATAAAATCTTAAATATTCGTTACCAACAAAATGTTTTCATTTTTCGTTCAACTAATTTGCTTGCCAATGCTTACCAGAGATTAGAAACCCTGCAGAAACATGCTATTATTGTATTAAAACAGCAAGTCCATCAACATAACGTGTTGAGCTTTGCACCTCACACTTTGGTGACAGTGCAAGGCAATGTTTTATTTTGGCCTTTCTCTTATTGATGAGGTAATATCATGCCACCTAATAATCTTAAGGCTGTTGACTTCATCTAAAACATCCAAGAAACAATTATAATAAGCCTTTGTTGATTGGTTGTTTTCTGGATGATGTGGATGTTGCTAGATTTGTTGTGGATGGCTAGAATAATGCAGCCATACCTCTTTGTTTATGCTGGACAGGGATGCTTGGGTGCTCTTTCAGGCATGAAATAATATACTGTTTTTCTTTTGTTTTTTATTTGGCAGGATTTAATGTTGCTAGGAAAGGAGATTTCAAGCCTTCACTCAATACAAAAGAAGTTTATGTTATTGCATGTAATTTTGATATATAATTTTACAATCCACTTTTGATATGTAATTTTTATATTTTTTTAATTTTATGTTGTAATTTTTTATTTTGTAATGTAATGTAATTTAATATGTAGTGAATTGCATTATTGCATGCATTTTACATGATAAATATTGAATTATTTTAAGATGCATATAGCTAAAAAGGCAATAATTGTTTTAAATATAAAAATATGTTTGTGAACATTTTTTCTAAGAACAATTGTACTAGAATATAGGCTTTTAGATAAAAAAAAAAAAAAAGCTTTTCAGCATTTTTTTTTTTGGTTGAAAAATATTAAATACTGAAGGAAAAAAAAATCCGGGTTGAAATCCGGAACCCGGATTGCCGGGTTGTAAAAACCCGGATCATCCGGGTTTCGGCTCGGGTGATAACCCGGGTATACCCGGGCTGAAATCCGGCCCGGATTTGATACCCGGGTTCCGGGCCGGGTATACCCGGATACCCGGTCTGAAACTCGGATGAACACCCTTAGTTAGCATGAAAGAAAGTTCTCAGAAACAAAAAAAAAAAAAAAAAAAAGTTAGGCTTTGAAATGAATTTGTGAAACCAAGTCGTGTTGATCTCTCTCTCTAAGATCTCTAGACTAGGCTCTTTTTTTTTTTTTTTTTGTGGAAATTGGAAAAGTCTCTGCTGCAACTGTCCAGGACGTGATCAAATTGGATAGTGCTAGAGCGGCCGCTGGACTCTTTATGTGTGCATTTGTTTTTTTTAATTCCTTTTTTATTTAGATTATTTTAATATTTTTAAAAAATATAAAATATTCATAATATCATTAAAAAATATTTTTTTAATTATGAAGTAAAAACAAATTAAAAATAAATATTAATCCTCCCACTGAAGCTAACAAAAAAACATATCATGATTAAAAAACATATCATGATTAAAGAAAAATTTTTTAATGATGTTATAAATTTTTTTTATTTTTTAAAAATATTTGAAAATATTAAAAAAATCTATATAAAAATAAAAAATAAAAAGAAATATACCTAAAGAACTCAACAGGAGCTCCCAACGGAGTCCTAACGGCATTTTCCGATCAAATTATGACTGCTTAGTCAAAGCGGACGTAAAATGTCTTTTTTTTTTTTTTTGTTCTTTTTTTATATATTTTTTAAATTATTATAAATATTTTAAAGAAAACCTCACAAACTCATTTAACATTTCCCTTATCCAAATTTTTATGAAGGAGAGAATTCTCACGGGTAAATTTCTTTCTTTTTAAATATATTTTTTTAAAAAAATATAAAATTATTAAAAACATATATCCTTAAGTATTAAATTAAAAAAAATACAATCAATACCCTCGGGGGCATTTTCGTTTCTTTGAAATGAAAGTTGGTTGCACAAACCATCAGATAAGTCAGTTTTAAAGGTACGTGTCAGAGAAAAGAAATATATATATATATATATATATATGGTGGCTTTTGTTCATTTACCCAATGCTTTCTGGTATAGGAAGAAACACATAGTTTCTCTCCCATATATTAAAAGTTTTGATGAAAAAGATATTCCAACAAAAGACACCTCTGTTCAAATGAACAGACAAACTTTGGAATATTGTCAAAAAGAAATTTATGATCTCCGTAATAAGGGCATTATTAGGGATAACAAATCTCCATGGTCTTGCTCTGCCTTTTATGTCCAGAAAAATGCTGAACTAGAAAGAGGGACTCCTCGTCTAGTCATTAATTACAAACCCTTGAATAAAGTCTTAGAGTGGATTAGGTACCATATTCCCAATAAAAATGACTTAATTCATAGGTTGAGTGATGCAGTAGTCTTTTCCAAATTTGACCTTAAGTTTGGTTTTTGACAAATCCAAATAGCCGAGTCTGATAGGTATAAGACTGCTTTTGTTACCCCCTTTGGTCACTTTGAGTGGAATGTGATGCCTTTTGGTCTAAAAAATGCTCCTAGTAAATTTCAAAATATCATGAACGACATTTTCAATTCGTTTTCTGCTTTCACCATTGTCTACATAGACGATGTCCTTGTTTTCTCCAAATCTATTGATGAACATTGGAAACACTTGCAATCGTTTCTTGACATCATTAGACATAATGGTCATGTTGTTTCGGCAACAAAAATCAAATTATTCCAAACCAAGATCAGATTCCTTGGTTATGATATTTCTGAAGGCAAAATCAGGCCCATCCAATGAGCCATTGAATTTGCTGACAAATTTCCTGATGTCATCACTGAAAAAAAACAATTGCAGAGGTTCTTAGGATCTCTCAATTATGTTGCTGACTTCTACAAGGATATGAGGAAACAGTGTCGTCCTTTGTTCAAACGACTCCTTTCCAATCCTCCTCCTTGGACAGAAGTTCATACTAATTTAGTAAGGAAGATCAAAGCACATGTCAAAACTCTCCCGTGCCTTGGTATCCCTACTTCTAATTCTTTTAAAATTGTCCAAACAGATGCCTCTGACATTGGTTAAGGTGGCATTCTGAAACAATGTGTTTCACCATGTTCCTCTGAACAAATTGTTCGCTTCCATTCTGGAACTTGGAATTCTGCACAAGAAAAATATAGTACTATTAAAAAAGAAATTTTAGCAATAGTATTATGTATTTCTAAATTTCAATCTAATTTACTTAATCAAAAGTTTTTGGTTCGAATTGATTGCATGAGTGCTAAATTTGTTTTAGAAAAAGATGTTAAAAACATTGCATCAAAACATATTTTTGCACGCTGGCAAGCTATTTTAAGTATTTTTGACTTTGATATTGAATACATCAAAGTATCTCAAAATTCTATTCCTGATTTTCTTACCCGTGAATTCTTGTAGAAATCCCCACGATGAGCAAGAAAAAAGGAAAAGATAAACAAACTGCTCATCCTCCTCCCATTCCTGATAAGAAAAATATCAAGAATGAAACTGCTTCAACCCCTGCTTCAAACAGTTTACAAATTGCCAACAGGTTTACCCCTCTTGGTAAAGTGATTCAACCACCTACTTTTGCTTCAACACTTGTTAGTAGTTTTGACCCTATGCCAAGGCAATTGAGTCCAAAACTAGTCCTACTTCTGCTACCCAGTATTTCCTCCCAAAAGGAAAAGCTGTGTACATTAAAAAAGTAAATCCTATTCACCTATTTTACATCGAACCGAATAGATCTGCCCAGACAGATCCATTCAAAATTGCTTCTTCTTATTTTCCCCCAGGATTTCACTGGATCCCTGAAGATTCCTCCAAGAATCTCCAGTATTATTCCAGTATTCTAATCCATACTGATTCAATTATCATAAAACCAATTTATGATAAGATTGATCTCAAAAAATTAATTTTTCACAGTGCCTACATTCTTCATGTCATTAATGAGGAAGAATGGGGAACAAACCCATCCACTCCTAAAAGACTGGCCAAAACAGACAATACTTTCAATTATTATGACTATATCTCTGCTTGGAATCGATTCATGTTTTTCCAACTCCCAGATATGAGTCATTCATGGTTTCTTAATTTTGACAAAAAATTTAAAGGAAATCTCCCATACTGGTTCCTCAGATGGTGGGACCAATTTGGACCTATTCCTGAAAATTTTCCTGATGAGCTCATCCGAGCTTTCAAATCTTATTGCACTTTCGCAAACCCAAAAATTGATCGGCATATGCAAAAAATTTTCTACATTCTCCATTTCTGCCAACGATACAAAGTACCCTGGATAATGAAATGGACTTATGAACGACATGCTGATATACTGGTTCACTATTGCTGCACAAAATGGTGGGATAGGTTTGCCTATACCCAACAGATAATTGAACATGTAATTAGAGATTTTCCCCAGACTGCTCCAGATTTGCAGAACAAAAAGGAATTTCCCGAAATTACATATGGTTCCCTTGTTTCAACTGGATATCCACAAATCCAGGCTCCTACTTCACCAACTACTTCCCAGAAAGGAAAGGCAACCGCCACTTCCTCCAAGAAAAGTTCCTCCAAGAAAAAGAATGTTCTTGAAGAACTCTCAAAACGGGATTTAGTTCAATTATTAAAGAAATCTCTAGAAAATGATTCTGAAGAAGATAATAACTCAGAAGCATCTTCAGAGACTTCGACCAATTATCCATACAATTTCTTTGGTCATGATTCACCAGATACTCCAAGGCTATCTGACGATTGACCATATTAAATTTTGAAGACTGACCGTCCAACAGACTGATCGAGCTCTTCAAACAAATTTGCCAGGGAAAGGCTGACCGTCTCTCAGACTGATCGAGCCCTTCTTTTGATATTTTGCTCCGACATAATAATGATTTCCACACTGTCACTACATGCCGAAAGCAGTCAATCAGACAAGCTAAAGACATAAAGTTGACAGCCTGATCATACCCGTGCCAAAACAGTATCTACTGTTCACTCACGGACTTGCTTTTACTGTTTCACTTTAATGATTGTAAACAGGGACTCCTTTGCTCCGACATAATAATGATTTCCACACTGTCACTACATGCCGAAAGCAGTCAATCAGACAAGCTAAAGACATAAAGTTGACAGCCTGATCATACCCGTGCCAAAACAGTATCTACTGTTTACTCACGGACTTGCTTTTACTGTTTCACTTTAATGATTGTAAATAGGGACTCCTTATGCTATAAAAGGGGAACCTTGCTTCAGAATTAGGCAGAGTTCACTCGCCTCATTCCCTCCTTCTCTTTCTCTCTACCCACCATCTCTCCCCTCCACCTTGTTTACTCTCACCCTATTTCAAATATTGTAAGTGCAAATCTGCACTACCTGCTTACTTGTAATTTCATTATCATTTATGTTAATGATATTTTGCTCATATACTTTATGAGAAAATTCTTTTGAATTTTTGAAATTCTTTTTCTTAGGAAATGATTTAGAAAAAGGTTTTTTATAAGTTTTCTTATAAAATTCATCACGGGGTTTTCTCCTAAAACCACCATGAGGTTTAGAAATTTTATGCTTTCGCTTAGATGGAGCAATACTAGGAAGGCCAAATTGTTCACAAAAAGTTCTCATTTCATATTTGGCTTTCTTACTATTTCTCATCTGTTCACGAAGCATTCTTTGATCATTACACATACTAATACCAAGTTTCTTAATTATACTGAAAATATCACCATAGGTGTAATTTTCGTAATTGAGGAACTCAGAGGTATCAGTAAGTTCTTCCTTTACCTTATAAGCAAACAATCGAGGTAAGCCATCAATGAATTTCTCTTTCCAGTAGGGCTTTTGACTGTCGTCACGAAGCATTACTCGAGAAATAAAAACATCTTGGTACCATCTATAATCTGACATTTGATGACATCGAAGATTATTTAACTGGTCACTTACGCGACTAGTTATGTTGGATGGGGTTCCAATAAAGTGTTTTAAAATGGTATAAATCAAAGTATTAACACCATCAGGATGTGCCATCCCAATATTTTCATCAAAAATAGGCAACCCTTCTTCATTACGCCTAACAGCGTTCTGAATGGTTTTCTTGGTTTCATTGGTTAGATGTTTGTCCCACCAATGTTTTAAAACACCAGAAAATCTTTGAGTCAAAATAATTACAATATCAGGCTGTTTGATATTGTTGTTAACATAAGCACTTGCCACCAAAGACATTTTACTCATGGTATTAAGGATTTCTTGTTCAAAGAAACCATCAATATTCCATTCGTAAACTTTGTCAGCAGAATAAGAAGATTGGTTTTGAAAAACTTTTTCTTCAAACTGTAAATCAGGGGGAGTAGGCCTTGAATACCAGTTCTTCGTCAGACTCATTGGTTTGGGTCCTTTTGAAGAGAATCTGGCTATTTCAGGTTTAAAATCATCTTGAAAATTCTTTTCAATTAAATCAATATCCTTTTCCTCAGAGGAATCTTCTTCAGATGATTCTTCTGTGGTTTCAACCAAAACAGCTTCCTTACCATTGCTATTTAAAGCACTGGTAGAAGGTTGTTCTTTTTTGAGATCAGCTATCATTTGATCTATCTTTTCCAAAGTTTTGGCCTGGGAGGTTTTTGAATCAATTTTTGGCCTTTCTTCTGGTAAGATGATCAGTGGTTTTTCAATCTTTTTCTTTGGCTGATCTTTAGGAAAAACCAAAGGATAATCATTTTTAAAAACATGATTTGAAGTAAAAACTGGCTTCTCAACCTTTTTTTCAATCCTATCTAATTGTTGTCCAATCGAGTGAAAAGCAAGGTTTACAAAATTATTTTGATGAACAATCTTTTTTGTTTCTTTCAGAACCTTGTCTTTCTCAGGATCTCTGGAAACAGCTTCAGGGATTTTGAAAGGAGAAGCAACTACTTCTAATCCTTTAAAGGGAATCAGAATTGTCTCTAAAGGCGGATGACTGGCTTGGATGACCGTCTTGCCTTCTTCCTTGACAAAATCATTTTTAACAATATTTAAAGTATTTTTTGCAACATAAATGTTTTCAGCAAAGTCTAGAAGAGAAATATGGTGTTGAAGCCTATTCATCTCTTCTTTCCATTTGCATTTAATACGTTGCTTTTCTAAATCAGAAAATTTTGCAAGGTAGGCTTTTTGCCTTTGCTTATTTTCAGGTGAAGCAAATTCATTAAAAAGTGCAATTAAATCATGTTAAAAAAGTTTGTTTAAAACTGTTAAACTATGGTGTACAGGTGCAACTGGAGCTACCATATCTGAAGCTGTTGGTGACATAGAAGAGTTATCTTCTTTGTCAGCTTCATCATTTATGTTTTGATCTTTGGAAGATCCAGCCCCTTGTGCAGTGTAAAAAGTAGAAGTAACTTGAGAGGATGTGGATTGTCCTTTCAATTTCAAAACAGGCTTAACAGGTTGAACCGTTCGTACAGAATCTTCAAGGAATTGGTTAAAATTTAAGTTATTCCTTGGATTGTTCCGGACGGAATCAAAACTAGCTCTAGAACCGGAGCCAGAAAAAGAATTTCTTCTTTTGCTTGAGGCTTCAGGTTTATCAAAAGAAATTTTAACAGTTCCATCCAAATATTGTTGGATGATGTCAGCATTAGTATTAGGGACAATATTTTTAGGAGGAGGAGGAATTTCTTGTTCCAAAATCCATTCAGTGGGAAGGGTTATGTCTTCCCAATAAATCCTTTTTAGAATTTTAATATCAACATCTGAGGAAGTACTTTGGATCAGTAAAGTATTTTTCCCAGAAGGTTTT
Organism: Juglans regia; assembly: GCF_001411555.2. Lineage (NCBI taxonomy): Eukaryota > Viridiplantae > Streptophyta > Magnoliopsida > Fagales > Juglandaceae > Juglans > Juglans regia. The sequence goes on along the minus strand of NC_049910.1, from coordinate 7,356,687 downwards.
ACAATAGCTTTTGGATCTAAATTCGTTTTTAAAAGACGATAATAAATCCGAAAAATCAAAGCAAGTAGTTTGCTTCCTTCAAGCATTTGATAACCAGAGGTTAAAATGTTCAAAGTTAAACACTTTAAAATATGTTTGTCTGTTAAAGACAAAGTCAGATTTAGAAAACAATCAAAATGAACTGGTCCTTCTGAAAGGGAGGATTGAATCATTCCGAGAATGCTATCCTCAAAATTGAGGAATCTGCCGTCTCGTAAACAGAAAAGAACAGAGGCGTTGATGCCTAATCTTGTTAGGGGCTTAGCAGCAACTTGAACAGAACCTATATGAATATATTTATATCCCATTTTTTGATATTTAAGAATATCTTGTTCTTTGAAAAGAAAACATTTTTCTTGGGATTTAGATATACTATAGGTTTGTTCTACTGTCCGAACATTCAAAGTTTTCAAAAAAGTATCTTTAAACCAAGAGGTTTTGTAAATTGAGTTTGGACCAATCTCTGGGATCTTCCAAGATCTCAGAGCATGAGACAACTCTTCACCAAAAGAGCAGTCCTCTTCATTAATAATATCAGGAGGCAAAGCCGACCAGGAACTAATTGAAGAATTACTTCTCCACATTTTAAAATATTTGTTCCTAATCTACAGGGAGGATTGCATCTCAGTCACCTGGGAACTTACCATTTGGGAGGTTACCCCTATTGTACCACTATCTGCCCTAAACGCCACTCAGGCTTGCACGGGTCTTACCTGGATACTATAAAGCTACTCCGACCTGATCTTGAACCTAGGGAAAGTAGCATAAGGAGTCCCTGTTTACAATCATTAAAGTGAAACAGTAAAAGCAAGTCCGTGAGTGAACAGTAGATATTGTTTTGGCACGGGTATGATCAGGCTGTCAACTTTATGTCTTTAGCTTGTCTGATTGACTGCTTTCGGCATGTAGTGACAGTGTGGAAATCATTATTATGTCGGAGCAAAATATCAAAAGAAGGGCTCGATCAGTCTGAGAGACGGTCAGCCTTTCCCTGGCAAATTTGTTTGAAGAGCTCGATCAGTCTGTTGGACGGTCAGTCTTCAAAATTTAATATGGTCAATCGTCAGATAGCTTTGGAGTATCTGGTGAATCATGACCAAAGAAATTGTATGGATAATTGGTCGAAGTCTCTGAAGATGCTTCTGAGTTATTATCTTCTTCAGAATCATTTTCTAGAGATTTCTTTAATAATTGAACTAAATCCCGTTTTGAGAGTTCTTCAAGAATATTCTTTTTCTTGGAGGAACTTTTCTTGGAGGAAGTGGCGGTTGCCTTTCCTTTCTGGGAAGTAGTTGGTGAAGTAGGAGCCTGGATTTGTGGATATCCAGTTGAAACAAGGGAACCATATGTAATTTCGGGAAATTCCTTTTTGTTCTGCAAATCTGGAGCAGTCTGGGGAAAATCTCTAATTACATGTTCAATTATCTATTGGGTATAGGCAAACCTTGGTGAAGAGTTCACTCGCCTCATTCCCTCCTTCTCTTTCTCTCTACCCACCATCTCTCCCCTCCACCTTGTTTATTCTCACCCTATTTCAAATATTGTAAGTGCAAATCTGCACTACCTGCTTACTTGTAATTTCATTATCATTTATGTTAATGATATTTTGCTCATATACTTTATTTTGTTTTGCATACATGCATATGGTCGGTTTAACCGCCTGCATTTAATTGTGCATATTTTATTGTGCTTACTTAATATATATATATATATATATATCAAAATATTTAATATTATATATATATAATACTAATGGATGGAGGAAAGTTTAAGATATAGTTAATTACGATCATTTCAAAACGTAATTCTATCTAATAAAGAATTTATTAATTTCATTGGGTAAACTCCTTGTACGATCTTTCTTACTCTGGCTCTAGATTCACATGGCATTGCAGAAGAGATGGGCATTTCATTTGGAAAAGATTGGATAGAGCTTTAGTCAATCAATCTTGGTTGGTTCTTTTCCACATGTTGTTATATCATGTCGGGAATGATTACATTCATATCATTGCCCTATGTTGATTGAGATAAGGGGTTGAAAAGGTGCGAGTTATCCACATCTTTCTGGAGTTTGTCATAAGACTATTTTAAATAGGATGGCATTTAAATTGAAGAGGTTGAAGACAACTTTGAAGAATTGGAATGCTTCAGTTTTTGCTGATATTTTTCAGAAGCGATTTGAGTTAAGGGATAGTATACAATTGCCCGAATCAGCATTACAATCATCAAACTCAGAGGCTAATTTAAGTCATTAATTTGCAGAAGTTAGAATCTGAGTTTGATCAAATTTTACTTTAAGAAGAAATGTTTTATAAGCAAAAGTCTAGAATCACGTGGCTCAAAGAAGGGGATAGAAATTCGAGATTCTTTCATCAGATGCTTTTACATAAAAGGATAAAGTCAAGACGTTTTTTGTCTATCCTTGCCTAATGGTATGGTTTCTACCAATCATGGTGATATACCATATGTTGCAGTTAGCTTATTTCAAATTCATTTAGGCCCAGAGCATATCTCATGTTGCTCTGAATTGTACAAGTTGTTACACACTTGGTTAATGATGATGACAATTTGTACACGTTGTGGACACCCACTTTAGAAGGAGTTGTTGTTGACTCCATACTAGTTGATTCAACTCCTGGACTAGATGGATTCTCATCCGTTTTTTTCTCTAGTTGATGGGACATTGTTAGCAATGATGTATGGGGTGTAGATGCATCAAAGTGAGTTTTTTTCTCTACATTCATCAAACTGAGTTTTGTCACCAATCCGTCAAAGGGGGAGATTGTAGATGCAAAAGTTTGGATAGAACTAGGTGACTAAGTTGATAAATTTGGATAGAATTAAGTGACTAAAATCATAGAGTTTATCCTATCATTAAGTTGGTAATTTTGGATGAATGTAAATTGTTAATTGACTTTATTTATAAAAATATTAAGTTTATCTATGAGGTATTAGAGTTTGTTTAAATAAGTCATAAGTATGAAAATCAAGTCTTAAGGAAATCTGCATTTATTTAGAGAAGAGGCTAATCTGAAATTTGTTACTGCAGTGAAGAGTTATCGTGAAATGTCAGCATTTTGTCAGGAGACGACTTCGCGACCATCAGCAGAGTCCTACTGAAACTAAAATTGCTTTCAGATTGTTTATTTAAGGGATCCTACTAGTTAGGATATGTAGAGATTCAAATCTAGATATTTTCTAAAACACTTTCCAGTGCATATTTTGGTGAGAAAGTTCCTTGGAGAATTTTCATATTATTTCTCTCAAAGAGTATGATCATGCTCCATGTTTAAGATTTGATTGGTCGTGTTTCAGCTACTGGAGTTCTAGGAGAAAAGTCAATATTTGAATATCGTCAGAGGTTTTGGCGACTACTACATTAGACATTTGTCAATTGTCTAGACAAGTAAGAGTATCAATTGATAAAGGTTTTGTAATTAAACTTTACTTATAATTGATTTTCAAATAATAAAAATGATTTATTTTGGTTTGGCTGCCTTGTAGGGTTTTACCTTTAAAAAGTTCTTTAAAAGGTTTTCTTTCGATACCAATCCTGGTACTATGCAATTTATTTACTTTACGTTGTTGTTTAATTATTAAATAATTGCATGATTAACGACTAACCAATTTGTTGAGTGAATTGGTAGATATTTCCGCTACGTTACGATATAAGGAAACTTGGGTAATTTCAAAATTTAATTACCACTTAAATATACTACTTTTATCATGCATATATACTTATAAAGACATGATGATCTCCCGACAATATCTCTTACTTCTCTTTCCCATCTACTTCATTACTCTGCTTGAGTTAGAATCTTAACAGTCTCTCTCTCAATCTCTCTAGGGTTTTGAATTTGGGATTTCTTTGGTTTGTGTAGAATATCCATTTGGTTATTTGATTTTGTTATTGTTTTTACGGCTTGCTTGGACTTCCATTTTTTTTGGATTTGGAAGTCTGAATCCTATTGTGAAGTCTGATCACTAAAATTGCGGCTACTTAGGGCCTTCAAGGTTTCTGGAAATGAAATGTTGTCAATATTCAATATTCTTCGCGCGGCACCGTTTAAGGCTATCAATTTCTATGCTTATGCTACATATAGAAATCATCTTGATTGGAATTGAGGAAACCGCAAATTTTGAGTGGTTCATTGCTACCTTGCTCTGCATACCAATGGATACTACTGTATGTGGCGATTGATCACTTATGTTTTTTTTTTTTCTGGTTAACCTTGGCATGACTTGCTATTGTTAGCTTACTTTTCATGCCTAGAGAAAGTTAACCGATACAAAAAAAAAAAATTCTTAGTTATAGCGGTTCATGTAAATTTCTCAGTAATATTAACTTTTCATATAAATTATAATTACTGGTCCAGGAAACCCCTTCCAAAATAAAGGTCTGCACTTCATTCTAATGATTTCAGAGGCCTTTGTCGTTAATATTGCAGTTTATTTGCTGTACTGCTAAAGTTTCAATCTTTGAATTAGGTATTGTATTCAATGACCCAAATGCTTTAGATCAGTCAAGATATAATAAGTTTCTTTATTTAGTTACTTTATCATCTCTCTCTCTCTCTCTCTCTCTCTCTCATTTGTTTTTTCGAAGAGTTTTACCCATTGTTTGTTGGTTGCTGAGAAAACAAAATCATATGATTACAACTTGTTTCAAAGTTTTTGGAACTGCTGGTGCCTGTATGAAGGTGGCTGTGACATTTTTACTCAAGGTACATAATCTAGCATTGCTCTTTTATAAAGGAGCTGTGACATGTTTTTATGCTATTTACTTTTAGCAAGTTTGCTTTCTGGATAAAAGGTCGTTAAAATAGTTTGTCGTTTGTTTTGGCTTTCTTCTCTTCTTTCCTTGGTTGATAGTTTTGTTCAATGTACTTTCTTATTTTTAAGATTGGTTTATTTATTGTATTTTCAAGATATAGTTGATTATTATTAAAATCATATTTGACTTTCCTGTTCGTTCCTTAGAAAATGAAAATGTGCACTGTTCTTGGTTAACTAAACATTTCATTGTTAATAGAGTGGTTGTGTATTGCAGCTATATTTGCTGATGTTAATGTTTTGGGATTGAAGCTATAATGAATGTTGATCATCTGTTCATCAATTTTCGTCATATCAAGTCAGACGAGAAGAATGTGAAGTTCAATCAAGTTTTCAAACATCTCATTGAGATCGGGTTTGGATTATGGGAGCTAATATTTTCTATGATATTGTATTTATTTGGTTTCAATGTTTTAACAATCATCGTGTTTATTTATTTATTCTCATTTTGATGATTATTGTACATTGTGTATTTTTTTTATGCTTGTATGCATGTTTTATTAATTATTACATATATTTTGTCATTTTTCCTATTATTGAATTAAAATTTGTTATTTGTGGATTAACGTAAGTTGCATGTATGTTCAAACATGAAAGAATGTTTTATTCCACCTTAAAGAATATAAATAATAAGTTTAAAAATTAAAATTAATGATACTGCAATATTATTATCAAATTCCTGCTAAAAGATTATAATGTTCATGTTCAAATGTTAAGATATGGACGTTCGAACATTTTTAAGTTCACGTTTGAATGTTATCATGTTTATGTTCAAACATTATTTAATTCATGTTCAAACATTATACAATATTTACATTCCAACGTTTAGTTGTTACATTCAAACATTCAGTCGTTATGTTTGAATGTAGATTTATACATATGAAGTATAGTAACATGCGAATAGTTGTTGGTACATTCAAACGTACTTGTTGTGACAGAAATCAACCGTCACCAAAAGTTTATCACGTTCGAATCTTAAATTGAACATTGGGTCATAAACCATCACAAAAAATGTTAGAACAATAAACCGCCAGAACATATATTTTGTGACGTGATTGTTGTGTCAGTATGATTGATGATTTTTAACCGTCACAAAAAACAGTTTGTGACGGTTTGGTTTGTTTTTGTGATGGTTCCATCCATAGCAAAAACTACAATATGTTGTAGCGTGCATCGAACGTAATAAACAGTTCATGTCCAGAATATCGTGGGAATGTAAGCATTCCATACCCTTTTGGAATTGGAAAGTTGCTACGTTGGAGATTGATTTGAGATAGTCTGTAGAAATGACTCTTATATAAGATGATCTGGAATTACAAAAACACTTTGAGAATTAATGCTTTAATTTAACGTGGAGGTGCTGGAGATCTGGAATTCATTGACTTTGTGAAGGATGTTGGGAGAAAAAATATAGTATATTCTATATATGATTGGCCATGAAAGAAAAAAAAATGTTTTATTCCACCTTAAAGAATATGTGGAAAGTCTTTTCTTATATACGTAAAGTACTTTATAAGCTAATATATATATATATATATATATATATATATATATATATATATATTTGGTAATCTTCCAATTAACTGTATATCCTTTAATGTTCTAATTAATTTGTGCTTGCTTTCAGTTTTGTCGAATAATTTTATTTATTTACTATACCAACTGTACCGAAGATAAATTTTCCCCGAACAATAGCAAAATGTGGGTTGTCGTAAAGTTATGGAGACTGATATAGATCAATTTTTCTACACAGTAGTCCTACACTACACGCTTGTTGAGAAAAAATAAAAAAATAAAAATAAAAATAGTTGTGAGGTGTAAGGCTGGCACTGCTTTGTAGAATTTTTCATTGATATATACCATGGCTAATCCTTTCGTGTGTTGTTTGGGCTTGCAAATGATGTCTTCGAAAACATAACCAAGACTTGGCAGAACATCGTTAAGGAAAATGAAATTACATTATGCAAGACCTTTTAAATGAAGAGATCGATCGATCTAGATCAGGAAGTCTTTTTATTCATACATATATAATATTCATGCATGCATATACACACATGATATATAATATATATATATACAAGAGGAAAGAACAGACCAAGCTAGCGAGGCGACCCTTCGTTTAAAATATACGGTAGTCTATATTGAAAAAAATATATATATTGGAATGCTTAGTATGGATCATGTGATAATGGATAACTTATACTCAGTGAAAGAGCATAATTAATGTTATGTTTACTCTTTATGCACACTTTTAACTTATCTTTATAATTGGGCCCCCTTTATAAGAATTATGTGGTTTTGTCGACCCATGAGAAGGAAGACAGACGTCACACTCACGGACCTATGATTAATATGAAAGGCTTGGTGTTCTTCGCAGTTAGCAGAGGGGACACAACGGTAAATAGAACCTTCAGTATTTTCGCAGCGTGTAATTTGTACAATAGTTGAACTCAAGGTCTGCACAATATTCGTCAATATCTGCCATGTAATGGAATTTGTTAATATATATATATATATATATTTATATATATATATAAATCTATTTAAAAAAACAAAAAAGGAAAAGAAACGAGAGACAATTCGAGATTCGTCCAAAGGCAGCCATTCTAAACTAGTTTGTTTGTTTTTTTTTTTTTTTTTTTCTGCGTGGAACTTTGTTGCAATTGTCCAGCACGCGGTCAAAGAAACGAAAATAATTAATTCCCAGCAGCGTGATGCTTACTCCCAAGAAAATAAACGAAAGTTCTCATCATGTGTTTGTTTGAGACGTGATATTTGATGTCTATAGTTGATGAGATGAAATAGATAGAAATTTAAATTGTGAGATGAGATAATATGAGATGAGATGATTTTAGATGAAAATTAAAAGTTGAATAAAATATTATTATAATATTTTTTTTAATATTATTTTTACTTTAAGATTTGAAAAAGTTGAATTATTATTATATTTTATATAAAAATTTGTAAAAATTATAATAATGAGATGAGATGAATTAAATATATATATCAGTTTATTTAGAATACTTGTATAGATTTCATGTTCAAGACATGTATATCTGTTGAAAATGGTGTACTCAAGCAGTATATATGTCTGTCAGGTTGATCTAATTATTCGGTGATCCCAAACAAGAGTAATTTTTTGTGATGTTCGACATTTCTTAACAGTGTGTCTATCGCACTCGTTTTGCTCTGTGATCTCGAGCAATGTGTCATTCAGTGTTGCTTGCTCGGTGATAATGAGCAAAGATCAAATTCTTGTACTGCTCGATATTAGTGATCAGTGTGACTATTTTATAATTTATTTACAACCGATCGTAACATTTTAGTTTTAAAAATAATGAGGTTATCTTGATTTGAAGTATGGACCATGGATTGTTAGGAAACTCCTTGTAAACTATGTGATTCTACTTCACGGAAGAATGACTGGAACTGTTTCCAGAGAAATGTAAGGTATTGATTCTTGCTGTTTGGGTGTAGTGAAGAATGTAAGAAAATGTACTAGATGCTGTATGAAGAACAAAGAAGAATGCCATGAAGGTATTTGATAAAAACATTAAGAAAAGCCACTAGTTCATGGCTACGGGTTCTTTGAGGGACCCCACCTCCCTTACAAAATCCTAATTCCAGAATACTCCAAAAGATGCCGCACTACACTTCATTCCTCACTCAAATACCCACTCAGTAACAAACTCTTGGAACTTTAGCTAAACTGACCATGGGTCTCTACATAATAAAAAACAATAATAAAAACACACCGTTTCAGTTCATCAAAACTGTGAGTATTACAATAGCAACAATAATCCAACTTAATCTATTTATCCCTTTTTATTTAAACTGTGTGTTTTCCCCTTTTAACCCAAACGGTGCGTTTGAGATCTACCCCATGCGCTGCCGTTTTGAGTTCTAGTTCTTCATTAGATCTGCAAGCTTCCAGTTCACAACACTTCGACAGATTCTTCATTTCGTGTTCCTCTTCCAACCTTAGGGTTCCAACATGGATGATGGCAGAAAACCTGGCCTACAGACGAGACAACCCATTACGTCTTCAACAATCAACAAATTTGTATCGAACTCCAATGAGGAACAATCGTTTCAAAAGAGCTTCACGCATTATTACCCTAACCCCTAGCGGTGAACACATATGGACAGAATAAATATTATTGTGTCACATTTACTGCTTCTTGCGGCGATTCTTGGCATCGTAAGAGGTGAATCTTCTTGTACCGCAGATGAAATGACAGTGCCTTTAACTCTAAAAGGGAGGAAATATCTCATTGTCCATAGAGAAGCTTTTATTGGGAAGCATGCATGATTAACTTTAATTCTATATATAGATCTATCTATTGTGGATTTATTCTCTTAATAATTACCATCTACAAACGAAGATCAAAATTACTTGTTAACGTCATGTTCCGCATGTTTTTGGATTAGGCTCCGACAACTCAGATCTTTAGAAATGGGCCTGCAAAAGATGCTGAGGAAGACAATTAGGAAAGCGCGACCTTGGGCTGGGGAATCTCCGATGCCAAAATTAGTAAATTATCTTGAAAGTTTGTCAATAAGTGAAAGAGTATAGGGATCAAAGAAAGCTTTTCTCAAACCTGGAGCTTGTTATTTATACCATAGGTCTGGAGAGGTGCAGATCTTGTTTGTCTCCAAGGAGTTCGTGGCTCTCCTACTGTTCCTGCTATCAGAGTCCTTTAATGTTGCGTGGCTCTGCAATTGCACCATAAATGTGGCATGTAGCTCGGTAGTGGCGCCATTAATGCAGTGTGGTTTCCAGGCCTTATTTTCATCCCTTTTGAACCGTAGATGTTCTGATGTCAATGGATCGAGGGTTTTCCGCATTTTCGCTGTGTCTCATGAAAGTTTCCAGGTTCAAAACGCGGTCGAGTGATGTTAGACTGACGTGTCCTATCAGTTACTTGACTCCTTTCCCTAGTAGACACCTTGCTCCAAGTATAACCCTGGTGACCCATGGGCCGGATATTGGGCCGAGGCCCAGTGGGCTTTTTGAAGTAGCAAAAATCCCTTTAGCCTTTGCACTACAAGACTACTCTGCCTTTTTTGCTCTAATTGCAACGATTACGAATGGCGCCCCTCTGGTTCTTTCATCATGACCTAGTGTCAGACAATCATTTATTTCGCACGTCGTATCAGTAGATACACTCTGTTGAAGTTGCGACAATCAAGGGATTCTGGTGCTTTGGGGGACACATGGAGTTATGTTGTCTCAGGAGGTCAACTGTCGATCTCGCCTATATAAGGCCCATTTCTGCCTTGCAAAAGTTCACTTAACTCATTCTTTCTTTTGCATTTTTCTCTCTGTTCCTTGCTCGCTGCTTGAGTCCTTCATTCCTTTGTTTTCTTCCAGTTTTCCTCCGAAATTCCTTTATTTTCCATTTGTCTCTCATGACTCTGAAGAAGTCTTCACTCCCTTATGGATTGGTTGGTTCCTCTAGCGATGATCGGGCTATCGTTGGCCATGGTGGTGTCGCCCCAGAAGAATTTGCTAGATTTACGTGGCAATCTGTGGTGACTCTTGTCGAACTAGAGTCGTTGAAGGAGACCTATAGGGTCCCTTCAAAAGTGGAGTTCATGGTGCCCTCTTCCACCAAAGGGGCGGTGGACTCCAAGGGCTATGGTACCAAGGTCGCGGCGTACACCACCATGTTCTCCTGTGGCCTTAGGCTGCCCTTCTATCATCCAGTGCGAGATGTATTGTCCTTCTTTGAGTTAGCACCTGCCCAGCTTCCTCCCAGCTCATGGAGGATTCCTGTTTCTTGCTGCATCATTTGGCACTGTGCAATAGAGGAGGCCGGGTCAGACTTCCCTGACGTCACATCTCGCCAGTTTTTCCTCACCCACAACATTTTGAGGAAGGGTAGACACCTCTATAGCTTCCAGCTGGTCCAGGAGTTGGTTCGGTTGGAGGCACGACATACCATTTTGTAGGGGTATAGCCGCCAATTCTTTTTCTTGTAGGGCGATGGATGGGGGTTCTCGATCGGGCAGACAATCAAGTGTCGGTTTCCCGTATACGCTATTTGGGGCACCGTGGGTGGGATAAGAGTCACCGCCCTAACTCGACCCTGATGGACGAGCTCAGGCTCAAGTCGTTCAGGCTTGGGTGGAGGCGCATTCGTACGATGTTTCTTTGGAGGCCCTACTAACCGAGGACAGCCTTCGTCAATATCTTGCCCCCACCTTAGCCAACTTGTGCTATGATGTGGGCTTCCCCATAAATCCTGTCACGTCATAGGCACGTAATTGCTCCCTTAGTCCGCCAATGGAGGGGAAAGGAAAGAAGCCCCGGAGGATCTCCCCCCGTTAGATCTGATTCTGACAATGTTCCCATTCCCCCAGAAGGTTCGTCTGTAATGGTGCTCACTATTCAGCTCGAGCAGTTGGCGCGCAAGAAGATGACGACGATAGCAAACTTTCCTTGCATCATGCTGCCAGTTCAAGGCGTACTCCTCTGACGAAGTCGAAGTAGTGGGGGCTGCTGTTTTGGCCAGGGAGATGATGACACACGGGGTTCCTGCTAAGGGGGAAGGCGAGGAGGTCGTTGGTAGGCCACGCCAATCGCATCTGCGAGATGGAGAGTAGGCTTAAGAGGCTATTCGCAGGGGTAAAATCTTAATTAACAAACTTCTTAAACTCTTTGTTTGTTTCCTTTCTTGATTTTGATTTGGACTTGCATGATAGGGGTTGGAGTGTTTCGCGACCTTCATCATGGACAACTAAGAGGAAGTGATGAGAGAGAACTGGGTACTTCGCTCGCTTGCTCAGTTGGCCTTAGACTGTGCAGCGAAGGAGCAAAAGCAAAAGGAAGAAGCCAAGGAGGACCTTTCCGACTTATCAAGATCTCAAGGCGAAGTTGGCGTTTTTCGCACCGAGGCATCACTTGCTTCCGAGGTGAGGGAGGTGTTGCAGTGGTCCCTTGACAACTGCCAACTGGACCTTGAGTGGTTGCAAGATGAGAACTGGGAGCTACGCCAGTGGCGGGACTCTAATGACTAGACAAACAAGTGGCTGACGAATCGGTTCGAAGGTGCCCACGAGGCTCTGACAGAGAAGGGGAAAACCCTGGAGGAGGAAAGAAACGGAGGAGAGACTTGGGTGCCGCCTAGGAACAAACCAGGCGAGTCCTAGAAGCTCGTGAAGCCACCATCCATAGTCTACAAGAGGAGTTGTCATATGTCTGTGGTGTTCGCGATGACGCGTGGAGCTTCGGTTATAACGATGGCTTAGAGCGGATGAAGACTCACATTCTTCAGAACCCTTAGTACGACCTCAGGGTCCTGTGCGTGGGGGATTTTCCTCCACACAGGGAGTCTCTGGACCAGAGTGTTATTCTAGAAAAGGGTCTGGTCCCGAGCACCCTCGGTGGTAGCCTTGCAGGGAATGATCCTGCCTGCTGAGGGTGGACCTTCTTCGACCGCAAGTTGTGCAGCTCCTTCCGGTCAAATTTCCTTGCTCTTCTCTGCTGTTGTGGCCGTAAGGCTCCCCTTCATGGCTTTTTCAGGCAGATCTTCTTGCTCTTCTTTGTTGTTATTGTCCCAAGCCTCCTCTACCGCTTCTCATTCTCGCCCTTTTGCTTATTGAGCCTATCTTCGAGGCCATTCCTGTCAGCCGTCCTCACCTCCTCCAACAGTTTCTCATACCTTTCCTCAACTAGCAGGTGGTTTTGGGTGGCTCCTGGGCGATTGCTATCACCGTACGACTCAATAAGTTGTCTCATTACATCCCTGTTGATTTTTTAGAGGTAACCTCGGGAGTTATCAACACGTTGTAATGATGGAGATCTTTGTCTTCCATTTCCACAGAATATGATTTGATTAAGCTCAATTGTGATGAGTCGTCTTGCGTTGTATCTGTCTCTTGGCTGCTCTACGATTTCAAGTTGTAACCTGCTCTTTGTAACTCTGCGACTTTATGTTCTAACTTGCTCCTTGCAGCTCTGCAGCTTTATGATTAGTGATATCGCCTTACATGTTGTTGTGCCGGGGCAGTTGTCTTTGCACACTCTTCTTTTCTCTTTCTCTTCCTTTCTCTATCCTTTTTTTTTTTGTCGACCTAGGGGATTCCTTGCAGGGAATTATAGGATTCTTGACTACCCCACTAGTCATCAGGTAGTCGTCCCCTTGGGACCTCCATGAGGTTTTACTTGATGATGTCCTCCTGATTTTCTGTCATGCTCACTATCTTTAGTTGCGCATCATTGCACTAGTTGTTTTTATGCTGTACTTGGCTCTTCGTAATTTTGGGGCCACATGTTGCAGCTGCCGATGATTAATAATACTACGTTTTGTTGTCCATACCCAGCTATGTTTCTTTATGCATTCTTTTAACGCTGTTTCGATCTTTTTTCTTTTGTGGTTGGCCTTGGGGTGTTTTGGCCATGAGGATTCACCACATAGGGCTTCACGGACCACCCGCCAATGCCCAGCCTAAACCTGCCAAACCCACTTTCCAGCGGCTTTCTAGTTTGTGCCATTTTCGTCGGCCTATATCATGTAGCCATTCTCCTGTGGCCTTACCGACTTTGTTCAACGAGGCCGGCATTCTTTGTATTCTCCTTGCACTGATTTTTTTTTTTAATTTTTCTTCTGCTTTATCCCTCCTTTATCGCGTAGACTTCTAGCTGGGCTATTCTCACTTTCAGCAGCAGGGAGGCAAGACGTCCTCAGGCTGGCTTGCCTCCTTGGTCCACAGGGAGGTAAGTTGTCTAGGCAGTTTGGAACCGTAGCCGTCTTCCTTCACTAGCATAGATTCATTCTTAAGTTAGCCCTGTGGCTGGTCCCGCTCTTCGTCACAGGAAGTCAAAACTGCCTCGGGCTCAGCTTGCCTCCATGGTCCGCAGGGAGGTAAGTTGCTCGGGCAGTTTGGAATTGTACCCGTCTTCCTCTATTAGCATTATGTATTTCTCTCCTGGTCGAGAAAAAAGGATGTTATCATTATTCTGCTTTTGTGGACTGGAGTTAATGTCGCAAACCTAGGCCCCCAGGCCTATGTCGTACTGTGCTTGTCAATTTCTACCATGCTACTGCCTGCGTTGTCGACATCCTAAGAGGTAGATTGTTCGGGCAGTCTGTATCTGGACCTGCTTCCACCCATTGACACAGTAGGAAAGGGTAAGTTTGGGTTAGGCTAGCGCTGATCTCACACTCCGTCGTAGCAGGGGTCAGGGTAATGTATTCAGGTGGTCGTGAGGCTGATGCCACTCTTCGCTGTAGGAGGGATAGGGCAACCTTTAGGCCTACCTTTTTCCTCTGGTATCTTGAAGGGAGGTAAGTCTTTCAGGCAGTCTATTGCTAAACTCTCTCCCATCCATTGACGCTTATGAGAAAGGTAAAACTTTTTTTCAGGTTGCTGAGGACTGACCCGCACTCTGTCGCAGGAGGGATAAGGCAATCTTTAGGCCTACCTTTCCCGCCCCGCGGGTAGGTAATTCCAATAGCGATGTGGCTGGTTCACTCATTCACCGTGATGGAGGTCGGGGTAAGTTATTCGGGCAAGTTGGGACTAGACCCCGCTCCTGCTCGTTGAAATCACAGGGAAGGGTAAGTTTGGGTCAGGCTAGCGCTAATCCCACACTTCATCGCAACGGAGGTCAGTGTAATTCATTCAGGTAACAGCGGGGCTGGTCCTGCTCTTCATTGTGGGATGGATAAGGCAACCTTTATGCCTACCGTACCTTATGGTATCCTGCAGGGAGGTAAGTCATTCAGGCAGTCTGTTATTGGGCCCACTTCTGCTTGTTAACTCTTAATGGGGAAGGTAAATCTTTATGTTCGGGTGGCCAAAGACTGACCCACACTCCTCCACAAGAATGGTAGAGCAGCCTTAGGCATTATACTCGCCCCTTTTGCCCCATAGGGAGGTACGTTGTTGATGGAGACTTTGTTAATTTTGCCGATGCAGATCACATTGACGAAGTTGACTTTGCTGATGGAGACTAAGTTGATTTTGTTGGTGGAGAGTTCATTGGTGGGTTACGCTATGTTCCTGAAATTTGCCATTGAATTACAACACTTCTTTTATTAAGGCCTGTAATGTGTGCATAGAAGTATATAAACTTATGACAATGAGTTAGCTTAGGGGTGCGACAGCACTTTCCCTTGAGAGTCTCAGAGACGGTAGGTGCCCAAGCTATTTGTGGCGGTGACCATGTAGGGTCCTCCATCAGGAGCCTATCTTTCCTTCGTCTCACGTTGTTATTCCTATCTCTTTGAGTACGAGATCCCTGACCTTTAACATTCTCGAGCCACGCACTTGTTGAAGCCCTCTCGGCCCTTTTTTTGTTGGCTGCAGTTCTTATTTTGGCCTCTGTTCCTCTAGCTGCCTATCATTGGATTCTTGCTCGAAGTGCTAAACTTTGTAGGTGGGGATTCTGATCTCTACTGGTGACATTGCCTCATGGCCGTAATTGAGGGTAAAAGGAGTTTCTCTAGTTGCCATTTTCACTATGACCCTGTAGGCCCGCAGGACTACGGGGAGTTCTTCTGCCCACGCCCTTTTTTCTATCATAGAGCCGCTTCTTGAGCATTCCCATCAATGTTTTTGATGATCGCCTCAACTTGCCCGTTAGACTGGTTGTACTGGGGATGAGTACAGGAACTCGATTCTCAATTCTCGGCACCAATTGCGGTAATGATAAAAATCGAGTTGCCTCCCATTATCTGATATAATAGTACGTGGATGCCAAACCAGCAAACTATCGTCCTCCATAGGAACATGTGATGTTGTTCACCATGATGGTTGCTAAGGCCTCGACATCGACCCACTTGGTGAAGTAGTCCATAGCCACTACCACAAACTTGACTCCTCCTTTGCCAGGGGGAAGCGAGCCAACCAAGTCAGCTCCCCATTGGGCGAATCGCCAAGGCGACGAAGTCAAAGTCAATTCTTCTGGTAGGCAATGGGGCACCTTGGCGTATTCTTGGCACTTTCGACATTTCCAAGCATATTCCTTGGTGTCCCGTAGGGCCTGAGGCCAGTAATATCCCGCCCCCATTACCTTTCCGGCCGGCGCCTTTCCTCCTGAGTGATTCCCACAAATCCCTTCATGTATTTTTGTCAACAGGTATTGAGCTTCTTCAGGGGAGATGCACCTCAAGAGAGGCACTGAGTGGCCCCTTCGATATAAAATTTCCTCGATTAAAGTGTAGCGTGCTGCTCTATTTCTAATCTTCATGGCCTCCTGTATGTCCTCTAGCAACTCATTGGTTTCCAAATACCTGAGTATGTCATCTGCCAAAGCTAGGGCTTTGGGCAATACTTCCATTACTTATCTGCTCTGGTACTTCCACGATTCGAATCACTATTTGCTCGGGTACTGGCCTATAATTGATATATTTTCGACATTTTTGTAAACGCCGCCAAAGCTATATATTATTACCGATGTAACAATATA